>NW_028227261.1:78205000-78375000 GCF_978045245.1 Mus caroli
GGTGCTCCAAACCTTAGTACATAAATACTTATGATAGTAATATTCGTTTGATGAAGGCTATTTTTACATCATGATATACTTTGTCTGAAATCTTTCCTTGCCCTTTGGAGCTCTGCTTCCTTTTGTTTAGTTGTCCTATGGACTATCTCAGTGCCTCTCTATCAGCATATTTGTTCTTAAAGTTAAAGATAGAGAGATGCAGTGAATATATTTTTGAATCTTACCTATTTTAGCAATTTTGAGTTTGCTTTATCAACTTAATTTTTATTGAATAACTATATCTGCTCTCATTAAAACCACCAATAGGTGAAGACTTAGCTGAAATAAATCTTCTTCCTGATTCTCCTGTAGTTCCTTTGTTTTTTATTTTTTGCCTCTTGCTATATTATTTGTTATTTCTTTTTTTGTTCTTTTTGCTTTTTTTTTGGTTTTTTGAGACAGGGTTTCTCTGTATAGCCCTAGCTGTCCTGGAACTCACTTCGTAGACCAGGCTGGCCTCGAACTCAGAAATCTGCCTGTCTCTGCCTCCCAAGTGCTGGGATTAAAGGCGTGCACCACCACGCCCAGCTATTTGTTATTTCTTAATCATTAAATATTTCCATCTTCCATCTCTATCTTTTACCTATGTACTAGAGTGTTTACTTGTGAATACTAAAAGAGTAACATTAAATATATAACAGCGACAGGCGTGGTGGCACACTGGTCTAAAAAGTGATATATATATATATATATATATATATATATATATATATCAGCTTATTTCAGCCAAATACAAAAACTCAATACATTTGTCTATCCAGCAACATGTTATACCGTACATATTACCCTTTATGCTTTTTTCTTTCTTTTCTCTCTCTCTCTCTCTCTCTCTCTCTCTCTCTCTCTTCCCTTTTTCCTTTCTTATCCAACCATTTTTCCCCCTCCTAGTCCCCCTCTCCCACAGTTCCTCCTCCCCCTGTCTCTGAGAGGGTGTTCCCCTCCCACCAGGCTTCCTCCCTCCCTGAGGCCTACAGTCTCTCAAGGATTAGGCTCATCTTCTTCCACTGAGGCCTAAGAAGCATTAACAAATGATTGCAGCTACATTGCTTCAATACATTCTTCCATATATTTCATATTAGAGAGGAAAGTATTTTATACATCACTACTTTACTATTAAAATGTCTGAAAGCTTACTACTATTCACTGTTTATTGCTCATATGTATGGCTGTTTACTCATGTACTAAAACAGGGACAGGGGCTCTTCTCACTAATTCTGTTTTGATTCTGTTACCATAAGGTCTGAGATGCCTCACACCTGATTGATCTATAAGTTTCCAACCTTACCTCTCATTGCCATTCAGTGTTCTCCAGCTTGAACTAGCTTCCTGTTAGCTTCCTCTCAGCTATAGCTGACATGCTCAACACTCTTCTCAGGAAACTACCACCATTATTATTGGCAAACATGCTGGCTCTTGAGAGAATTTTCAGTGTCTTTCAACCACCTCTAGGTGCCTTTACAATATCAACCACTTGCTCACAAGCTTTTTCATGACCTTTAGGATGTCTCAGTCTCCTTTGTCCAGATAATAGGGTGTTCCTGTTTTCTCATTCATTCCCTGTTTTTGTAAACTAGTCTTAGGTCTGTGACCTGTCCTCAATCTCCCTGTAACTACTGAGCAGTAAACTGCATAGAAAGGGCTGGTGAATCCCCCTTGTTGAATATTCAGTCTTGCTCCTCCTGTTGGGTCTTTTGCTTATAAATTTAACTATAAACATTGGCACTTTTCTCCATCAAGTTGTCATGTATCTTTCTGCTTATCAATATTTATTAGCATATTTCTCAATTATCTATGTTAACTGAATTCCATTGCCATCTCTCAATTTCCTCTATTCTGGCTTCTATTAACAACTCTATTATTGCAGAGCATTAGCATGGGCTCCCACTGTTCCATATTCATGTCAGGTCTCAGTCCTAATTTTCCAGTTAAAAAGCATTTTCTACTTGCATTAAATCCAATTTTATGATTTTTATATTTTTATATGTCCTTTAACCACTTTAATAATCATTAAATGGTAGAGAATTTTACTAATGGGAACAATTCAGATAACACAAGATCTCTCTGGAAACAGCTTTAATATTAAGTGAATATATATTACAAGACCTCATATCAGTAGCTGCTCTAAAACTTGTTTTCATCCTTCTCTGCTCACTGGGCTACTGCCCTTTATCCTAACTTTCCTACCTGAGTTCAGAGTTGTGTGTATACCCCTTACATTTTGCTAATAAAATATTTTGTACTTCTGTAATAGCTTTAAGCTTTTCTCTTGAAACATCCTTTGGTGGGGACAGAGAGTAGAGAGATAGCTCAGTGCTTAAGAGAGCTCTGTATTTTGTCACTCTTCCAGAGGACTGAAGACTGCTTCCAGTGCCTGTTTCAAACAACCCACAACCTAGTGTAAGTACAGAGAATATGACCCTCTCTTCTTAGTTCTGCAGGCACTTGCACATAAAGCCAGTACATGTGTGCACACATGCACACACACACATACACACACACACACAAACACTGCCATGCTTTTTTTCTCAAAATCCTTTTATCATTGTTTACAATTTAAGTAGTACTTAGAACTGGGTGTATATCTTAATATTGTAGCTTACTTTCTTCCGTTGTTTATTTTTAACTAATCAGTAATGTAGAACTAGTATGTATTCTCCCTTACTTATATCTACTTTTGCAGCCCAACTGCCATGCCAAATACAATTTCCTAGTGAAGTTCTCCATTTAGCTTCTCTCTGAGGGTCCCATGACTCTCTCTCTTTCCTTTTGCTTTTATAGAGCTATATAATTCCAAACTGTCTGTCAACTTTCTCCTAACATTCTACAAAATACCTCCATTATTTTCTATCAATTTTATAATCCTCAATGTCTAAACAGTGTACCAGCCTTAGTCTTCATGTAACATCAGAATAACATCATATTCACATATGAATTTGTGGTTCAGATAATGTCTCCTCAACTCCAGAGGCAGCTTTATCTTTTTCTTTTTTCTATTTCTATATTTTGCTGATTTTTCTATAATTTATGTTTGCTATTCATTTTACTTCACACCCCCTTCTCTTCTCCCAGTCCTGTCATTACAAATCCCTCCTCGTATTACTCCTATTACTTCTCTTCAGAGAATAAAAAGCCCCTCTTTGGTACCACCCCACCTAGAACATCTAGTCCCTGGAGGGCTAAACATCTCCTCTCCCATTGAAGTCCAACCAAATAGTCCAGGTCGGGGAAAGTGATCCAGTGCAGGCAACAGAGGCAGAGACAGGCCCTGCTCCGCTTGTGAAGGGACCCACATGAAGACCAAGTTCCACATCTGCCACAAATGTGTAGGGGACCTCTAGGTTCACTATGTCTGGCACCTACATGCTCTTTTGTTGGCAGTTTAGCATCTGTGAGCTCCATGAGCTTAGGTGTGTTGACCTTTTAGGTCTTCTTATGGTGCCCTTGACCCCCTACAGTTCTCTCTCTCTCTCTCTCTCTCTCTCTCTCTCTCTCTCTCTCTCTCTCTCTCTCTCTCTCTCTCTCTGTTTACCTCATAGAAGTGTGGCCTTTTCTATTTATTTATTTATTTATTTAGTATTAGATATTTTCTTTATATACATTTCAAATGCTATCCCGAAAGTTTCCTATACCCTCCCTCTGCCCTGCTCCACTACCCACCCATTCCCACTTCTTGGCCCTGGCATTCCCCTGTATTGGGGCATATAAAGTTTGCAATACCAATGGGTCTCTCTTCCAGGTGATGGCCGACTAGGCCATCTTCTGCTACATATGCAGCTAGGGATATGAGCTCTGGGGGGTACTGGTTAGTTCATATTGTTGTTCCACCTATAGGGTTCCAGACCCCTTCAGCTCCATTGCACAATGCCAGAAAGATTTTGCTGAAGGGACCCTGTTATAGCTGTCTCATATGAGGCTATGCCAGTGCCTGGCAAATACAGAAGTGGATGCTCACAGTCATCTATAAGATGGAACATAGGGCTCCAATGGAGAAGCTTGAGAAAGCACCCTACAGGTCTCTTAATACTACCCCCTACTCTTCCACAAGACTCCCTGTTCTCTGCCTGAAGTTTGGCTATGAGTCTCTCCATCTATTTTGTCTACTGCTGGATGAAACTTCTCAGAAGAATACAGACATTCAAATCACTGTCTACAAGCATAACAGAGAAGCATTACTTGTGTCAGGGGTAGATCTGTCATATGGGATGGGTCTCAAGTTCAGGCAGTCATTGGTTGACTGTTTCTCTCAGTCTCTCCTCCATCTTTATCCCTACATATCTTGTAGCCAGGATAAATTTTGTGTTGAAGGTTTTGTGGGTGGGTTGATATCCCTTTTGTTTTAGTTAGGGTTTTCTGTGATACAACTCTTATAGATTACAACATCTAATTGGGTCTGGCTTATAGATAATGAGGTTCAGTCCATTATCAATAAGGTCGGAGCATGGCAGTGTCTAGGAAGGCATTGTGTAGGAGGTATTGAGAACAGTCCTACATGTTTGTCTGAAGGCTGCTAGGAGAACATTGACTTCCAGGCAGTTAGTAAAAAGGTCTCGTAAAGCCCTCCTCCATAGTGATACACATCCTCCAACAAGTCTATAGTGCCATTCCTCAGTTAAGCATATTTAAACTATATTACACTTTCTGATCCCCATAGGCTTGTTCAAACACATGAGTCTATGGGGGCCATACCTATAGCATAATGCAAGTCACATTTAGTACAACTTCAAATGTCCCCATATTCTATCACAGTCTCATCAATGTTTAAAAGTTCAAAGTTTTTTTTTTTTTTTTTTGGATATTTTATTTAGTTGCATTTTGAATGTTATCTTCTATCTTGGTTACCCCTATGGAAATCCCCTATCCCATTCTCCCTCCCCATGCTTCTGTGAAAGTGCTCCCCCCCACACACACCTATTCCCACCTCCCTGGCCCTGGTATTTCTCTGCACTGGGGCATTGAGCCAGCACCAAGGGCCTCTCCTCTCATTGATATCCAATAAGGCCATCCTCTGCTACATATGTGGCTGGAACCATGGATCCCTCCATGTGTACTCTTTGGTTAGTTGTTTAGTGCCTGGGAGCTTCAAGTTACATAACAATTGTAAATATAAAAAGAAATAAACTTTATTACATTCAAAAGCAGACATCATTGGAGAACTACAATATAGGGTTTGCCTCTTGTTTAATTTACAACTATTGAAAATTAAGAAACAAAACTGAACAGCTGGAAATCAGGTTATTTTTATTTTGTGTTCAGTTTGCAAATTAATAGCTCAGTACAATTTTTATTATTTCTGATAAAGATTTCTTTACCTTGTTACATGTAAATAAATTAATAAATTAGTTGTCAAAATTAAAAAACATAGTTCAAATTCTCTTCTGAGATTCATCTAATTGCTTTAATGTTATCTCCCTATAAAGTCAAAATCAATAGGCAAATCACATCCCTTCAACATCACAGGGTATCTATTATCATTCCAAAAGGATATCGTAAGGGAATCCTGGACAAAAGCATGACCAAACGCCGGCTAGAAATTCTGCATTTCCACATCTAATGTCCAACTTTCTCCTTGCTTGACTACAGTACATTTCTTTGGCTGGTTCCAATCCCTGTTAGCAGATTACCTCATCTGGCATCACAAGGCTATGGCATCTTCGGGTCTCCAAGGTAACATCAACATTGTTGCTTCTTTTTCCAGTGTCTGGCTCCTCCAAAAGGAAGATAACGTTTGAAATGTAAATAAATATAGTACCCCCCCCCAAAAAAAAAAGAAAAAAAAGAACTTTGGACTTCTCCAGATTTTCCCTTTGTAGTACTCTAGTCTCTGATTGTCTCTGTTCCACTGCTGCTGCTGTTCTGTTGGTTATCCTGTGGTACTGGCATCTCTAACATGCTAGGGGTTCTCACTGCAACTCTGCTTCACCAATAGCCTCTCATATCTTCTCTTCATTGCCAAACCTCAACTTTTCTACAAGACCCCGTCAGTCCTGGGCCATCAAGTGCAAATGAAACTGAACCTTCACCAATGGCCTTCCCTGGCCTCTTACAGTGCCAAGCCTCAGCTGTTCTTCATGACTTCTTCTGCCACCATGCCCAGAACCACCTGGTTTATTCTAACACATTACCAAGTCCAGCTGAAGCATGAGGCACTTCCATCTACATATGGCCAACTGATAGCAATCTTAGCGAGGTTCACTCCAATGGACTTCACAGACCCTCCTCAATGTCAAGTCTCCAAATATTCCCAGAGATGCCTCCAACAATTTCCATTCTCACACAGAATCATCCCTTGGCCCCTCATAACTGTTCAGCATCACCATACTCTTCCTCACTCTCACCCCCTCTCTTACCCAATTCCCTCTCCCCATCACCTCTGAGGACTATTTCTTTCCCATTCTGAATGAGATTCATACATCCTTCATCAGACACTTCTCATTCCTCAGGTTCTTTGGGTCTGTGGATTGTAGCATGGTTATCCAAGTGGATCAAAGACCTCAATATAAAACCATGTACACTAAATTTAATAAAAGAGAACGAGAGAACTGCCTTGAACTCATTAGCACAGGTAACAAATTCCTGAACAGAACACCAATAGTTCAGGAACTAAGATCAACAATTAATAAATGGGATTTCATAAAACTGAAAATCTTTTGCAAGGCTAAGGACACAATCAATTGGACAAAATAGCAGCCTACATAATGGGAAAAGATCTTCCCCAATCCTATCCCAACAGAGGACTAATATCCTAAATATGTAAAGAACTCAAGAAACATCAACAAACCAAATAGCCCAATTTAAAAATTGGGTACACAGATAAAGAATTCTCAACAGAGAATTCTCTGATGGCTGAGAAGCACTTTCAGAAATGTTCAACCTCCTTAGTCACGAGAGAAATGAAAAACAAAATGACTGTGATAATCTATCTTACACCTATCAGAGTAGAATAGATAAAATACTCAAGTGAAAGAATATTCTGGTGAGGATATAGAGCAAGGGGAACACACACCTCCATTACTGGTAACTGTGCAAACTTGTATTTCTTTTCTCTTTACTCTGCTTTATTATGAGAGTTTTAGGGCAAAGTCATTACCACTTGAGGTAAAAATTTGTTCCCCGGATATGATCATCCATGCTCACAATGCCTTTCATGTATACGTCACATGCAGTAGCCTGTCTTACTAGGTTCTTACAGTTCTGGAAACTAAGGTTATCATAGGTTTAAGACAGTGAATGAGTAGTGATCTGTAGATACTTGAGGGTGGAGCATAATAATGAGACATTATTAAAAAGTTAACAGCAAGATGTCTCGGTTTCTCTCGTTTAAGTCCCTCCAGCCTTGTAATGACATGGGAAAGGTTATGTGTAAGTGGTTTTTAAGTATATGTTCCTTGAATGATTAATATGCTGATAAACTGAGGTAAGCAGCTGACCCCAAATTAATTATGTTTTCCTTGGCACACATCATTGTGGAGTCATTTAATCCCCTTACTACTGTTAAACCCTTAACCATGGAATTTTAGCATATGTAAAAGTTTGAGCACTTTTGAGCATAAGAAAGAGAAAATCCAATCAACAGAAGTTTTAACAAGATGAAGTTTGTTTTTATGAGCTTGAGCATTGCCAATGTTGATTTAGTAAGGTGAAAAGCAAGGGCACAATGACTCTTTTGCCCCATACCAACTTTCTTTGAGAACCTCGAATACACTTTCTGGCAACCTTCCCATCTTGCTTGAATAATGAAATCTAAACCCACTACCTACTAGTTCCTGGGAGGAGATGTTTTCTAGTTCTTATCTATAGTTAAGAGGTGATGCCTTTATCCTGGCAGGATGTGGAATAGGTCATGTATACTGGAAAAGTGCCTGTGAACAAATAATGCTTGTTCCACAACAATCTTTATATAAGAGCCCTGTATCCATTTTTGTGTCTCATTTTAGTTTTGCCCCTACTGGCATGTTTTATGCAATAGTTGGTACATTTTAGGTGTTTTGAGAGCTCATAACCAGTTGCCTTTAAGGGTTGTTTCTGTATAGATTTGCCTGTAATTTTCTGAGTGAATACCTTAATTCTATTACATTCAATTCTTTTCCATGCTTCTCTCTTACTCTAGGTCTTTTATGCTCCTTCATTTTTCCTTCCTAGTAATCTGTTGACACTGGTGCTCCTAAACTGTTTTCACTCAATAAAAGAGAATTCTCGAGTTCAAGAGTAACATTAATGTTCATGAGCAGGAAGCTGATAAACATGTATTTAAAGGTCATTCTTCCTCTGTGAATGGAGTAATTGGGTACCATTGTAACTAGATTGCTTTTTAAGCTGAAAAGTTGAATCTTTTTTTTTCACTGAAGAACTGCCTTTTTAGCACAAATAATGAAAGTGTGGAATTATACTTTAAGAGATTTCAACATGTACAAATCCTGACTCAGAATAGATGAAAAGACTTTTAAAATATGTAAATTTACCTGTTTTATAAAAATTTTATCTGAAAGTCTTCTTCAGATGGCAAAGTTTTACGTATGACTTAATTTTTATTTAAATGAGCTGCTACAGCCCTAATATGAAGTCAAACTGCCTAACTCTTTGCTAAGACATCAGAGAACTGGTATCCAATCTGCTCTCAGTAAGAACAGCTACTATTAACAAGGTCTTTTATTATGCTGTTATAGGTGTGGCAGTAAAACCAAAGAATATTCCAGGATCCTGTTTTCCAGAACAAACAATTGGGTAGAAGATAAATAGACAGTGATTAAAAACAGAGACAACACTTATTACAAAATAATTTTCATTATAATATATCTGGTCATGCTTTCTCCTCTCTCAAATCCTCCCTACTCATTCAACCCTTTTATTTTTTATAAATACAACATAAGCAAAACAAAGCAAAAACAACAAGAAAAGCAGAAAAATAAACACAGAAAAATGAAGGAACACACCAAAACCAAAACAGTAAAACCCACAAAACACAAAATCAAAAACAATAATTATAAGTAAAATGCCAATAAGACAAAAAATGTACTAATGGAAAAATACAAAATGATAACAGACAATTTTTGTTCATTTTAAAAACTATTTTTTATCCTTTGTCAGCTTCATATAAATATATAATGTTAAGCCTAACCCTAACCCTAATCATATCTGCCCTTGACTCTATGCTCCACCTACTGTGAATTCTTGGTATAAAATATATCTGATTTCTGATAACATATCATTGCTTTATCTATAGATTTTCTGTGTTATCATATATACCTGAAAAACATTTAAATGAGAACAGATATATTTTGGGTAGCTCTTGATAGCCTAAATGCCTAACAAGTACAAAGCTCTGTGCTCTATATCAAGTATCATATAAACAAAGTATAGAGCCCAGGGCCTTTCATTCAAGTACTCATTAGGTAGATGCAAGAGAATCAGAAGTATGAGGTCATCTTCTGCTCATAAGTGAATACATGGCCAGCTAGAGATATATGAAACCCTGTGTCAAAACTTTATTTTTGAGTATATATATATATATATATATATATATATATATATATATATACTTTATTGGATATATACTTTACTGGATGATATTATACAGATTCTGTTGCATTCTTTCAAAAGGCACATATAGACACACTTTCTTAAGGAAGTAAAGACATTCTAGCAAAATGAGAGTGGGCTCCAGAGCCCTGAGAAATATGAGGTTCAAATGCCCTGTGCCTCAGGTCATTATGTACAACCCACCTTCTCTGACCTTGGGAGATCCTGGTTCTCTTGCAGACTTTATTGTATTCTGAGCAGCTCTTTTTGGAGAGGTTCCCAGTCTTTGAACCAAAGGGCTTCTTTCATACTTTAATTTCTATGCTTGTTTCATAAAATGTAGTCCCTTGCCATAAAGCATGTTCTGAAATACTGGACTAAACACACAATATTACAGGCATACTGTAGGGCTAAGGTTAATCAATCTAGTATTGGAGACATTTAGATATTTACTCTTGTAATATCACAAAGGAGAGGATTACAGTGTTTCAGAGGACTGTGGCATTTATTTTTCCTCACTAAACTTAGAGTATTTTAATTTAACTGTCTATATGTTGAGCAATTTCAATATTAGATGGCACATTATGACAATGTATTGCAGGATATTCCCTGTTCAATCACATTAGGGCAGAGGGGGCTTGTGATTGGACAGGAGAAGGGAGGCAGAGGTAGAAGTTGAGGAGACAGAGAGGTCTGAGGAGGGGAGGGAGAACCAGAATGGATGCTAATGTGATGTTATCAGAAGGTTAGAATAATTGTGTTAAAGCTTTATCATTATCATTTGGCTCTGAAATTATTGTATTGGCATCTTGTAAATTGTGTTATTACTGAAACATAAATCTGATTGACTAATTAAGCATTAAGAGTCCTGATTCTACCAGGTAATTAGGTGTTGAGATGGCTAACCAGGGGTGTGTGAAGCATTGCATGAAAGAAAGAGGAACTCAGGAACTCTGTCAGAGAGATGGCGTGGTGGGAGCCATGTGGTCTACCAGGGCTGGCAAGTTGGAGGGCAGAGAGACCAAGCGAGTAAGATTACCTGGGACAGGAGCTAGCTCTGGATATTTCCCGCAACAACAATGTATTTAAAGAACAGTGTTTGAAAACAAATACAAGTTACTATTCTTACATAAGTAAAGCATAATTTGTGCCTGGTTATCACTTTATATTCAGAACAACAAAGTAAAATTTTAATATTTACTGCCAAAGCTTGTTTTTCAATATTGCTAGTAGTTGAGGTGTTTGGTGGTAAAACATTGTTAAAGTAAAGTGAAACATTAAAATTCCATTTTGAATTAACATATTATAATCATAAAAGACATATTTAGTGAAGGTATACTCTGTCCATCCTTTGCAATTTTTTGATATGTCAAAGAAAGGACAAAGTTAAAACGATATAAATTAAAATTGTTCTTTGTCTTTGAGGAAAGAATGAGACATGAGCTAAGCAACTTTCAAAACTAGAGAAGGTTTAGAGAATTGCTTTAGTAAATGAAGTCAGTAAATCTAAAAAGAAAAAAAAAAGATAGGTTGTAGAACTTGTCAATCCAGTTATGTTCCTGGTATCAAGTAAAGCTGGCAGAATTTCCTTATGATATCTATTAGAACTGGACTGTTGAATTCCTACCCTTCACCTCCCACTCCAGATCTCCCTTTCTTATTGCTGTTAGCAATAATCTCAGTGTTACACAAAGGAAGGAAAGAAGAAAGATAAAGTAGCTCTGCAAGGCAATTCCTTTTAGAAAAAAGGGTTCCTTAGAAGCAAAGCTTGACTAGCAAACAGGAAAACTAGGCTGGCAAGCACAGGAGGGCCATGGTGCCATCTTTTATTGCCGATACAGGTGGTGATTTTGTCTCTTCTCATTGTTAGAAGCTCTACTTCATGATCTGATGAAATTGGCTAATTGGGACAAAGAGGAAGCAAGCACCTGCTACCCTTTACCTTTGATAGGAAAAATGTTTCACGTCTCACCCCTATTTTTTCAGACGTATGCAGCATATATTGACCATTTGAAGTCTCTAGATAAGGTAAATTAGTGATGCATGGTTTAAAGTGAGCCCTCCTGAGAGTGTTACTGTGGCTGAGCAAATGATCTCATTGAATGTGAGATTTTGACTATGGCCAGAAATTATGTTCTCTTGGTTTGTCTTATCAGATGTTTGCTGCTATTTTATTATTCTTCCTTCTGAAGAGCTAACTCAATAATTGTACAGGAACTAGATAAGAGTCCATCAAACCTTTGTAGTGTAATGTTCTCTGGCAAGGATGAGGTTGGCAAGAGACCTAAAGATATTTCCTGTTTTAGCAGCAGAAGAATATTGTTGCTTTTCTTTGTATCCTTTATACCCAGGACTATTTCTCCATGATTGATGACATAAGTTGTTTCTTAAGCAACAAAGACTTACTATTAGCTTATGGTGAATAACCAATAGCCTTGGCAGTAACATGTGATGTTTGAAAGGGACTCTTTTGATCATGATTCAAAAGATGTAACCTATTCCTGACACATGAAGTTTTACTTAATGGCATAAGATATCTAGTTGGGGCACTATCCCTCCCATTCGATGGTAACTCCATTTCAATTTCATATATATATATAAAATTATTTATATATATAATATATACATATATATTATATATATATATATAATTTCCATGTGCATTTTCAAAAGACCAATTGTGTTAAACTTTATTTTAAAGAACTTACAAAAAATCATACATTGACATTTGTGTGTGTGTGTGTGTGTGTGAGAGAGAGAGAGATAGAGAGAGAGAGAGACAGAGAGACAGAGAGACAGAGTGAGAGAATATGTGTAGTAAAGCTAGGATCCACATAAGACAAAAAATAGTTTTTGTTTTTTTTTAACTTTGTTCTAGGTTTGGATGTTCCCATTTAATATTATACAATCTATAGTCAACTGTTTTCCTGAAAATTTTATAACTTCATTTTCTTTAGAGTTGAATTGAACCAATCAACCTAGCTGTACATCAGCAGATGAAAGGATAATGAAAACTCTCTACATGCATACAAAGTATACTATTCAGCATATTCTTTTCTAGAAGAGAAATATTCAGTGGATATTAATTGTATCTATAATATCTCTTGTGGATTTAAATGTAGTTTATGGGAGTTGCTCAGGAATGTAGTCCATTGAACTCTGGAGCAAAGCAATTTTTAATATTATTTTATAGGGGTGCTGGTGTTTGGAGGGTTGTTTACTTATTTGATCATTATTATTTCTTCCTAGGTGTTGAGAGCCATGCTTGGGGTTAAATATAACCACTGGTTTTTGCCCTCGGTATCTATCTTCCTTTCATTTCTTTCTCTCTGTTTCTTTCTTTCTTTCTTTCTTTCTTTCTTTCTTTCTTTCTTTCTTTCTTTCTTTCTTTCTTTCTTTCTTTCTTTCTGCTTTGTTTTTGATTTTGATTTTTGTTGTTTTATTTTAAGTGTCAAGGTCAGGTGGAGAGCTAGTCCTCAGGGGTTACTGTGGAATGAGAGGAATCTTTGGTTAATGGTGTTCTTCTTACCAGTGTTTCCATCTACATAAGGATAAGTTCTTGAACCTGCCTTCTCTTGGAAATACTAGGGAATATTTTCCTCTGTGTTTAGGGTCTTCCTTGTAGATGACACTGGATACAATATACAAGATTGTTTGCCCACATCCTCACTGAACAAGAGTAGAGGTGATTCCCCACAGTTGTAGAACATTTCAAGAGATCCCCACAGTACCTTGGATTCTACTTGGCCTTGGAGAGCAAAAGGGAAAACATTTCCTCTAATACCTCTGATCATAGATCATATTGGTATAGACTCCACATATCGTTACTGAACACCCAAAGTAGTTATCCTGGCATGATAATATTGAAATGAAAGTTGAGTTAAACCAAAATTTTAAAATAGGTTTTGATTCGATATATATTGTTTACTTTAAGCCAACCCCTGTAATTTTTGTGAACAATAAAGCAGTTAAACTTTATTGATTTAAGCAGAGATTTGATATCAATATATAAACTTTGATGTTAGGAATATAAATATCATATATATCCTTGTAAACCTTCATCTTTTACATACATTTAATAATTTACTCACACTTTCAATTCTTGTAAAAACTTCCTAAGACTTTTTTTACATTCTAGAAATATCCAGGTATCTTAATCTTCATCATAATTTCTTTGCTAAAAAAAATTCCATTTTTATATCCTTTTGTTTCCTTTTTAACCTAAATGTTTTCTTTCTTAATATTTTGAGACATAATTTTAAAATTAAATTTACAATTTGTTGTGAAATTTTCTTCCTACCTGAGAGAGATGGAAACTAAGGAATGTCTATCCTCTCATAAGGTTCCAGTAGCAAAACAAACTTGAATTTCACCCTGGAAGTCCAATCAGTGTATTGTGCTTGCTTAAAGTGTATGGCTGAGGAGTAAGCAAGCAAAGTGTGAGTGACCCCAGAGCATCTCTAACGGTTTTCATCTGGGGGTCATCAAGATCTTTCCCTGCACAGACAAATATTGTACAGAAAAGAAAGACAGAAGACCTCGTTTCAGAAAAAGGGAAAGTAATATCTATAGCCCTTCTGTATGGCAAGGGCTACTTAATCTGCCAAATGGATGCAGGCTTTCATTTCAAAGGGTCTCTAGGTACTCTCCTTTCCCCTATTGATTCCCGGTCAAAATCTGCCTCTATGCCTTCTTGCCGTATCTCTCTGCAATGAATTTTAAGAACATCTTTGGGAGTATACTTTCAAGCTCTGTCCCTCTAACTCTCTATCTATCAGCACCATACCAGAAACTCTTCATCCAGTCTGTGTGAGGACATCTTCATAGCTGTACAGCTAGAGTCCCTTCTCCATTGTCTTCCCCAGGTTATATACTCTGACTTCTCCCCAGCACACAAAGGCCATTTGAAATTAAGGTAAAACTATCATGCCACTGGCTGAAAAGTGTGGCTGAATATCAATGAGGATTCAATTACACAACCTATCCCATCCTTCTGTGAAGAACATCAACAATCAACAAGCCCAGCTCTGAAGACCTTTTCTGAGAAGGGCATACTTGGTCTAATGAAGATGGTAGGTTTGGGGCCTATAGGGTAATACTGTGCAAAATCACCTTCATAAAAGTTCTCTGAATCCAAACTACATGTAGAGGATGTTGTAATAAACATTATCTGTACATACTGTTAAACTGTAGGGCATTTTAAGTTCTCATGTAATGATCTACCAGAAAATAATTGACCGCAACCATGCTTTAAGATTTGAATGAGTGAAAATAGCAGATAGGGAAAAGCAAAAATATACAATAAAACATCTTCAAACTGATGTTTAAGCATCCTGCAAAACTCACCTAAGGAACCCCTGTTAAAACTACAAGGCTGAAATTACTAACATAAGGTATTTTTTTGTAATTGATTGATGTTTTGTTTTATTTTAGCAAAACGTTCTTTCCAAAGAACTATTGTCAGTGGTTCTTTTATATTTTTATTTTTTTTATTTGCTACTACTAGAGAATATTGAAGACAGAAGGCAATAACATACATAGCAAAGAACCCAGAAGAAAGGGGTAACAACACCATATTCATTTCTTTAGCTTGCATGTGTCACTCTAGCTAGAAGAGCAATATAAGAGTACCAAGGGATTGGCTGTGCAGAACCAAAAGCAAAGAACAAACAAAAGCCAAGATGTCTGTCATCCTCTGCCAGTGGATAGTGACTAAATCTTTCCCTTTTGTTGAGAGTTCAACGTTACATTCTGATGGAATGGTTATGATGTACAAAGAGAAAGGGCAATAGTCAGGAAATATGAGGAAATTTGCCATGTTTAATGCTTACTTGAAAAGTACATTATTTTATCTAGAGCTTCATTTCCTTTCTGTCTGCCTTGCAGGGAGCAGATTGACTTCTAGTCTTTTAACTCCAAATCAATAACCTAAACTTTTGCTTAGCTAAAAGTGTTAGTTTTAATTAAATTAGATTCCTTATCTTTTTCCACATGAATATTTAATTAGTGATCTGTTACTGTAAAGTACTTAGATAATCAACGTAAAAATGCATTTATTGTGGCTTACAGTTTTACAAATGGCAAGGGCACACCACATTGTGCCAGCAATGGATGGTGGGAAAACCTCTTTCTTCCTCAAGTGGAAGTAAAAGACTGATGTGGTAGACTTGGGTCTCCATGTCTTCCTCAGTGTTCCGTGTTACATAAAAAGTCTTGTACAAGTTTCTTGCCTTGTTCACAGCATTTCCAACAGTATCACCCTGGGAACCAAGCTTTAGTTTATAGCATCAATCTTGGAGCAGATATTTAACCTTTGAGCCATAACAATCAGCTCTTTTTTCAAGCTTCTTAATGTAATTATCTCCCCTCTCCACTTTCACATTTATGTATGCCAAAAACTATGAGAGACTATTTTCACAAAAGTCAAAAGAAGGTCACAGTAACACTGAGATTAAAACTTTGCACTGCCACTTAGAAGTTCTTTGATTTTAAAATATATTTATTATTGAAATGATAGAATATTCTTATGAATTCAGGACAACAGTTGGCATCAAATTTTCCATTTATAGAACTTTGATTAATGTACCTGACAAAAATAGTTGATTAATACTGGATTTGGTGGCTGCAGATATGCAAATTTCTATTCCTCCTGGTAGTTTTAGGGGTAGAAAACCCAGTGTGATTTCAGTCATGATTTAAAATGTTACAGTCATTATATCACCTCATCTTGTCCCTTTAGCACAACTATAGACAACTGAAATTGGTCTATGCAACTAAGAAAATCTTTAGGAATGAAACTGGACAAATAGTCCTATCAAATAAAGCAGACCAAAAGCAGCAAGATCTTATTAAAATGACATTTTATTTAAAGTAACTTCTCTGCTACACTTGTGATGTACATTTTGAAAACTGAGCACACCAGACGCTTTACTGGAAGCCCTTCGTTTCATGGCTCAGCTTAAATAACTCGGTTAAAATGTGCGTCTAAACATTTTTGCAGGAATGAGACCTAGATTAGTTGTGATTACCGACTGCTCATCAACCCGTGACGCTCGACTCTTTGTCCATCTCTACTTCCAGCCTCTAACTCTGACCCTAATCCACATACCATTAAATTGTAAATTGGCTTCTTTTTAAATCTTCTTATATTTTCACTGTTAATGTTACATCATACTGTCTAATAACAGGGAGAAATCCAGCAAAGTTTTAAAAACTAAGGTTATTTTAGTTTATTAATTAAAAATTCCACTTTCCCTTCACAGACACCATTGGTGTATTAGGCAGAAATCGGTGACATTACAAAAATAACAGTGAGGTGGGAGTGGGTGGGGAAAGGGGAGGAGGATGGAATGGAGTTTACGTGGAGGGGAGACTAGGAAAGGGGATAACATTTGAAATGTAAACAAATAAAATAAATAATAAAATGCATACCAGCTATATTGAACATTAATATACTTAATTTTAAAGTAGTGGACACTGGATAGTCATGATATCATGTGTTCAAGATTATTAGGATGAGAAATATATATATATATATATATATATATATATATATATATATATATATATATAAAGATTTATTTATTTATTATATGTAAGTACACTGTAGCTGTCTTCAGATGCACCAGAAGAGGACGTCAGATCTCATTACAGGTAGTTGTGAACCACCATGTGGTTGCGGGGATTTGAACTCAGGACCTTTGGAAGAGCAGTCAGTGCTCTTAACCTCCCAGCCATCACTCCAGTCCCCGAGAAAAAATATATTTTGAATGAGAAATGCAGATAAAAAATTGTTGTCCATTGTTGGAGGTAATGTCCCATTAACTTGAGAAAATAATTATTTCTGAATTGTAAATGTTAAAAGCGACTCCACTGGAAATAGTGTGTCTTTACTTCTGCAATCATACCGAGAGTGATGAGAATATTTGTGTTTTAAATATTTGTTAACTTGTATAACTAATACATTTAAAAAAAGTAGTAAAGATTACCACTGTGTATTTTACTGTCTTGCCTTGGCAGCAACCCAGTCCATTGTTGATGACAATAAAATTATGTTTTCATTATTTGCTTCCTCAATGGTCCTCTATTGAGTTTAAAGTGCCTCACCTAACTTTTCTACTTTACAGTCATTGCATATGTAGCAATGCATTTTCCTATTAATAGCCAGGAATAATCAACAGGTGTGACTACACAGCAAAAACATGCTGCTTGTTTTAAGACCTTAATGGGCTTGGAATTTTCCCATAAATTGTGTATTTTTGGTAATGCTGTTCATTAGCTCCCAAAGTTCAGGTGATGAGGTATGATTGGGGTGCTATTGGCACTCCAGAGTGGCAAATGCTTAGCATTACTAGTGTTATACAAAAGAAAATGTGAGCATTATGATCCTTTCATTTGATTTCCATGTATGTATATTAGAATTTCCAAGAGAAAAAGTTACATGGAAAAGCTGAAGTGTTCAGGTGTCATATAAAGAAAACAACCATAAACTAGGCTGCGTTCTGGATGTCAGTTGCACTGTGTTTAATAAGACAAATAATATTTCAAAGGCTTTAGATTTGTAAGCTGAGTTACTATAAAACTAGGATTTCTCACTGGTATTTATAATATGTACAACATATAATTTTCATATATATGCCTTCACGTATATCATGTGATTATATATATATATGTATATATAAATATATAGATAGATATATACCACATACCTGCACACACACTCACATGCGCACACACACACACACACACACACGCATACACATATACCAATCAAAAACACCTTTCCAGATTGTAACAGTAATTTTTAATATAAATGTATGCAGTAAATTAATACAGCAGCTGTTTCTCTGTATCCTAGCTAATTTCCCCATAGCGACACAAAGATATCAAGATTTACTTAATCAAGCTGTACAGCAATACTTAGGCAGTCATTGATCTATTTTATCTTCCAAGTTGATCTGGCTACCTCCTAACCAAAATCCCCATAATACTTGAATTTAGGGCCTTCCATGCTCCAATTAAACTCTCATGATGTCTCCTGTTCTACCTCATGGCTGAGTCCAACATACTTTTCTCTCCCTGTCCCTTCCCTGGCAGAAGTACCTCCCTAATCTTCTGCCCAGCCACTGGGTCATTATTTTCTTATTGACAAGACAAGATTGAACAAATGATAATCATTGTTCACATAAACTTCAGATAAGGGATTCTTGAGGTAAGCATTACAATGCTGTGTCCAGATAGAAACAGTATATGAGGGCAGAGACACTAGCATTTGAATAGCACAGGACACACTTTTCACAATGCACAAAAACATTAAACAGACACCAAGTTATAAAGCAGTGATTATAAATATGTCTATGTGGATAAAAAGCAGAGAAAGTTATTTTCTTTTGTGATTCTGGAAATTGCATCAACGTGCTAAAGAGTGAGGCAGATGTAGAAGTTGCCTTCGGTGTACAGCATTGCAAAAGAACATATAATTGAGACAGATTTTGAAAAAAATCGAGAAGACAATGGGGCCATACACTCCCTGATTCTTGTTTAGGGCATTCTTTACCTTAATTTTTCCTTCAAAGATAAAACAAAAGCAGTAAAAAAGTGAGTTCAGGTTATCAATATCTCCTTTTCTCAGACGTACAGTAAGAGAGGAGGTAAGGAACACAGCAGTCACAACATAGTATCACACCTAGAAAATGTGAAGGACAGTTAGCCCCTTCATAATACATAGATTGCATTTAAAATGCAAAAGAAAAAACAACCAAAACCATTTTACTCTAAGGCCAAGCATCCCTATCCTTATATTGTGGCAGTTAGCAACGAGAACCCGCCTTTATGAATTCTTATAACTCACCTTGAAGTTCTGATCTGGACTGGCTCAGGAAATTGTGGACCAATGTTGTTCTGGTGTAAATGCCAACAAAGTCACCCATTTGGTTTGTATGGAATGTATAAAGGTGGTCTAGCCAATTTCTGTAGTATTCCCTTCTTTTTGATGAGTGTAACTGTTAAGTTGAAATGCATTGTCCACTCATGGAATTATTGGCTTACAAAATCAAGTAACTCAGACCCAGGGAATTAATTAGCTGACACTGCATGCTCAGAGTCCCACAAGAAGTTGTTTTTTGGTTTTTTTTTTTTGTTGTTTGTTTGTTTGTTTGTTTTCTTAATCTAAGAATAGTTTTGTTGAAAGGCTTCCAACATCCACAAGAAATTTTATTTACTTTATAAACATGCCCTTCCACAGTCTTTCAGATTATAACTAGGGAAATGTAATGAATACTGCAGTTAGGTTAGCTTGCTTTCAAACAGATTATGAAAACAGGCTGTAACAAGGGTACCAAGAACACTGTAATTCCATTCATCTTTGTCATTAAAACGAAGTTTTTTTTTTTAATTAGTCTTCCATAGCTTCTGTAGAACTGTGTAGACGCCTTAATCACATAGGTTTTCTTCTCCAAAGCAGCTGGCACCCCTTAAAGCATTTCTGTGTCCCTGAATGTATTCTGGTTGCTCACCTTCTACAGCATTCCTTTTTTATTTGTCACTGAATATACTTAAATTTCAATACTGGTAGATGATGAAAATGCTTAATACTTACTCTTGATAAAAGTGATAACGTTCCTGGTACTTTATTAAAGAAAAAACCCAGAGAAGTGGCCCTTTAGTTTATCGAGCCTTTCTCATTCAAATGTAAACTTAGCTCCTGTTGCAGAACTAGGAGATTAATGCTCCAGGAGTTGTAAAGAAAAAAAAAAAAAAAAAAAAAAAGACCATGCATTTCACATTAGAAATGTAAATGTTGAAACTGCATGCTCCTACGGTTGTTCTCATTGCATTTTTAGTTACTATTGCTTTGCACTCTTTAAACATTTTTCAAATGAAAAAGCTCATTAAGTGGCATTTTAACTGTGAATTCCACATTTACAATATATGCCTGATCCTCTTGTCATATACACTAGGCACAGTGCTATGAGATGATCTTATTAATCACTCAATCAAAATCTGTTTACAAAATCAATATGTGTGCTGCTTAGGCTATACAGATTAAACAAGCATTATTTATTATTATTATTATTATTATTATTATTATTGGTACCTCATAGTCTATATACAATGGTGCTTTCTATGTTTACTTATATAGTTTCTGGCATCTACTCATAGTTTACAACAATAAACAACTTCAAGATATTTACATAATCATTTAATCAGGGGTTTTTGTTGTTGTTGTTAATACTATTTTTTTTTCTTGAAGAAATTGCTATGATCACTCTAGCCCATCCTGTCTGCACCAACTTGCTTGGAACCTACAGAAGTATTAGAATTGTTAAGTAAAGTTTAACTGAACTTCTTCCATGAAAATCATAGAATGGAAGGTCAAACAGACATCTAATGGTACAAAGAAGCATTGATATAACCCTCAAAAAAGTGTCAGGGAACATAATTTGTATCTTTAAAAATATATTTTACTTTGGCAATGTCATAAAATTATTTTTCTGGAGTCAGCAATTTATTCTTTCGAATTTCTAAATGAATTTATAATTTCAAGTCTCTCTCTCTCTCTCTGTGTGTGTGTGTGTGTGTATGTGTGTGTGCATGTGTGTGTATGTTGTATTGAGGTACATGTAGATATGGGCAGAGGGGAGACAATGCCTTGGTTTACAAGTGGAAGCCAGATACCAGCCTTAGGTGTCTTCTTTAAATGAACTCCACTTTAGCATTTGAGACAACATCTGGCACTGAACCTGGTGCTTAGCTTATAGTCAAGACTGGCTGCCAGTTATCTCCCAGGATCACCTAGGCTAGCACAATGCCTGGCTTAAGTCATCATGCTTAGGCAGTAAGCATTTCACATCCACACATACCCCAGCTATCTTCATAACTCTGGGACTTCAAGTTCTTGATCTCTCTTTACAATGAAAATTTGCAGACCTTAAGGTGGGTTAGTACATTCTCCTCATGTGTGTGTGTGTGTGTGTGTTTTCTGTTCTTGTTGTGAGTAATTGATGTGCAAAATAAAATCTGTCAACTTAATTTTTCTACAGTTAAGCTCATTTTAGTTTCTTCTTTTACTTCATTTCTCTGTCTTTAGTTAGCCGTACACTGTGTTCTCCTTGTTAATATTTTTTGGTTATAAGAACATCATCATTAAATCCACCCCCCCAAAAAAAAAACCTTTAATTTTCTGTTTTAGTTTTTAGCATATAAGTAGAAAACTCCATTGTGCTATTTTAATGCATACACATATTTGGCTGACCGTCCCACCACTTCCCCACCTTCCTGGCCCTAACTCTCTGTTCAAACCCCTCCATCCTCAGCTTTACCCTTTCATCTTCACATGACTTACACTCTTTCACCTCTTGCTTTCCCTCTTAATGCCTTCTTTTCCTTTCTTGAGTTCCTTCCTAGCTTATATATATTCACTCCCAAATAAAGAGGCTTATAGACAGGGAAGAAGGATTGAGTCTGTATCCAGAAGCAGACATGACTTAGTACATGAGTTACCTCACATAACTTAATATTTTCAATCCCATTATTTTCTTGCAAATTTCATAATTTTATTTTACTTGTCAGCTGAATAAAATCTCATTGTATATTACATATAAGCCACATTTTTCTAATCAGCTCATCAGCTGATAGGCATTGAGTTGAATCCCATTCTCTTCGTATTATGAATAAAGCAGTGAAAGGTTGAATAAGCAAGTATCTCTGCAATAAGAGTCCTTCTGAGTCACATTTTCTACATTTACTTTAATATGTTTCTTCTGTTTAATCCTTCCCTTCACCTCATAAATACCCACTTCCTTCTTGAAGTTAGTTTTGTGCAAATAAACTGAGTAGTAGTCTGTGAATTTTATCATTGCCATTAGTTGTCTCTAGATGATTCAAATTATCATTCATGGGTGGCAAAAGCAACCACACCTTCAATATGATCCTACTGTGAAATCGATGTTGTAAGTCTTTCAACATTTATAGTCACAGTATTCTTAAATAGTTTCTTTTGTTCTTGTGGGTCATGGTACTGGCTTATCATTATTTTATCCACTCTAACACCATCAGAATTGTGTGGGAACCAACCATGGCCCCTCACTGACCCACTCCATGACATAACAGTTTAAACACTAATGGTCTTCATTTTCATTCTATTGATTATTTCATTTAGAGAATTACATTAGATAGTGAGTGTTTATGCAAAATCTTTAATTTTTTTCATTGAACTCCTGGTTCAAATACTATAACTCAGCCAAATTTACTATTGTTTAACAAAGTATTCAAAGTGAACAACATTCTACATTTATTTCACACACAGAAATTAATTTCTATTGGTTAAAAAGTATATATAACAGAACAATACATTTAGATCACTAAAACTTTGGATGTATATACTTTTAAAAACTTCAGTAATTTATGTACATTTTATTTTTCTCTTATGCTTTGTTAATTCCATGGAAATTAATCTAATGAGTAAAAGCCTTCTAATTTTATTTGGTCCCAGAATGTTTTCATTATTTCTTAGGACTAGTTTGAGTGTACATATTGATGCTTTGAGTGACACTGTTTTTCTTGATTGTACCTCCCACTTTGACTCTAAATCAATCACTTTACTCATATTCAAGTAGGTTATGCAGCTCAGCTCCCTGAACCTTCTCTGTGTGTTTCATTATGAACATTTGTGTTTTCTTTCCAATTTTTATTTGTAAGATATAATGTTATGATAAAATTTAGAACATTTTACCCAAATACCATACAGTGGCACATGAGAAAATATCAGTCTGTAATGTAATTCTTTGATATCTTTTACATTGCACCAAAGGTCATAATAGTTTCATTCAAGAAAAATAATACACACCCACCCAATACCTAGAGGAAGGAAATATTTTTATTATGGAGACATACAGGTACAGGCTTGACTGATTCTTTCCAGTGAGTATTCGTCACCTGAATATAATGCCTTCTTGGTCCATTTATGTACTCCACAGTTATTTACTCCTCAAATTCATCACAAAGCACATGCAATGTCCTACCGCTTTGCACCTCCATTCCAGTGCTTTCTACAATATATGAAGCTCAAATAAATGTGTATTTTTTCATACTAATATTTTATTAATTTAGTTGTTTTACCTGTGAACCTAGCAATGGGTGAAGAAAGTTTTCTGACTTAGCAAGCTTTTGGAAACAATCAAATAATATATTAATAAAATCTATTAATTATCAAACTATATTTGGGTCCTCATGATCACTTGGTAAACCTTTTCTTTATTGTTCTTCTCCTGTGAGTATTTTATGAGATTTTAACCCAGTTATGGCTTTCTTTGATTTTGTAGAAAATAAGCATCTTTCAATTCCTTCACCTATTTGGTTGTGTTTTCCTATAATTCTTTAAGAGATTTTTGTGTTTCTTCTTTCAGAGCTTCTACCTGTTTACCTGTGATCTCCTGTATTTCTTTAAGGGAGTTATGTCCTTCTTAAAGTCCTGTGTCATCATCATGAGAGGTGATTTTAAATTAGAGGCTTGTTTTTCTTGTGTGTTGGGGTAACCAGGTGTCTTAGTTAGGGTTTTACTGCTGTGAACAGACACCATGACCAAGGCAAGTCTTATAAAAAACAATATTTAATTGGGGCTGGCTTACAGGTTCAGAGGTTCAGTCCATTATTATCAAGGTGGGAGCATGGCAGTATCCAGGCAGGCATGGCGCAGGAGGAGCTGAGAGTTCTATGTCTTCATCCAAAGGCTGCTAGTGGAAGACTGACTTCCAGGCAACTAGGGTGAGGATCTTATACCCACACCCACAGTGACACACCCATTCCAACAAGGCCACACCTTCAGATGGTGCCACTCCCTGGTCCAAGGATATACAAACCATCACATTCCACTCCCTGGTCCCCATAGACTTGTTCAAAACATGCCACAAGTGTTAACTGGTGTTGCTGTCTCTGACTGTGGCTTGTCCCTACTGCAATCCTGTGTGTCAGTACTCCTGGGAGGCCAGTTCCCTCCTGGTGATATTTGGGTATGGAGTACTATGGCAAAGGATCAGCTCCACGTGCAGACAGAAACAAGAAGCTGATTTTTAAAACTTTCTTTTCCTGACATCTGCTCTTCAGTTTAAAGAATTTAAATTCAGCCTCATATTTAAACATAAACTAACTGGTTTATTTTGATATTTAAAGTGTATTTTGGGAAATTATACATACATATTTACAACATTTATTTATTTTTATTTCTCAAGATAGGATATCACTGTGTAGCCTTGGCTGTCCGGGAGTTCACTTTGTAGATGAGGCTGGCTTCAAACTCACTGAGATCCATCTGCTTCTGCCTCCTGTGCATTGTGACTAAAGTGCACTTCCACTGCCAGGCTCAGCAATTGAAAATTATTTTCTTGTAATAAAAGAAAGTTGTTTGCAAAGAAAACTTGCAGAAAACACACTGAGAACAACAATTAAACCAGCAATAGCATTAGGATTTAGGGTATAAATATTGTATAAATATGTTGTATATTTTTTATATAATTGAGCTCAAGTAATCCTAACAGTAGGACAGTCCATCCCTTCCCTCATTGCATTCTAAATAAAAGTATTGTTGCTTGACAAAAAAGAAAGCATGCTAAGGACCTTTTAGTATTTTTACATGGCTATGGAGGATGTGAGCTAATGATGCTGTCTGGGTATCCACTCCTCTTAATGGACTTGGTGAACAGTGCTTGGCTCAGTTCTAAGTGCATTTGGACCCTGAAGACTTGGTCATTTAGAAAGTTGTTAGGCCAGACTGTGTAGTTTCAGCCTCAATACTCAACCACCTATTGATAGATATGTTCTGAATTATTTTGCCTCATAATGTGTGTTCTTTGGAACCCTCTTCCTCATCTCTTATTTAATACTCTTCATTGTTAGTACTATCTTTTCATTCTTTCAATTAAGTAGCACTTGGTACTGCATTTTTGTCTCCACATTTTGTCTTGAACTATCAACAGAAGCCTATTTCCTCTAATCTTTTTGTTATTATTTTCAATTCTTTTTCAAAGACAGTGTCATTATTGCATTGTTCCCTTTACACATATCTTTCCATATACTTTACTTATTTCTTAGTCATGAGTGTTTCCTATGTAAATCTAAAAACCTCTCCAGTACCCACACCTTCATTCTAGACACCATAGAGATCTATCTGCTGCCACATGCCATTGGTTTAATATGCATTAGCAAGTTTACTTTGTGACATTAGCTGAGATATCTCAGCATCTTTTTATCTTTGTTATCTCTATGTAGTCTGAGAGATGAATCTATACAAACAAGGGATGTCTTGTGACTTCTCTACATAAAAATATTAGATGAAGAAATATCTTTAGTCGTACATTCAATAATAAGCACAGATGTTGAAATATTTGTGCATAAATTTTATAATATCTCCTACCACAAATAATCAAAATAATTGTTATAAAACTTTTATTTTTATTTTAGATTTATTTACTTGTTATTTTATCATATAAATATTTTGCCTTCATTTATGCATGTTCAACATATGTGAGCCTTTTGCTGGCAGAGGCCAGAAGAAAATGTCACATCCTCTGCGACTGGAAGTACAGATGGTTGTGAAATATCATGTAGGTGTTGGGAATGAAAACCAGGTCTACTGAAAAATCTGGTGCTCTTAGCTGCTAGACCAACATTCCAATCTCTCACAGCATAATTTCAGTTAGCCAGTGCCCATTTGGAGATTCCTTTAAAATAGTTCAACAGATTCATAATTTGCTATCATTAAAAATAATATGAATATTTTTCAGTAGTAAAAGTTCATCGATTTTTAAAACATATCTTATTATAAAACCAAAAAATGGATAAAAGAAAAGAGCAGGGTATATAACTTTGTATTTAAGAAGCTATACTATACTGCACTATACTATACTATACTATACTATACCATCCTTTACTAATCTGTACCCGGTTCAGTGGAAGTAGTTCTAATTCTATGTGTGTTCTTTTGGTATAGTACTTAGTAGGCATTTTGTTTGTACATTTACACCCAGCCTGCTTCCTTCTGTAAAGGTTGCTTACAACCATAGGTGCTGCAAAAGCTATTGCATGAAAATGACATGATTAAAAGATAAGACTTATAAAATTCTGGTAAAATGAGATGGATGATGTTTTCTTTAAGTTGTATGCAGGAAATAGTGCATTTGAAAAATTACGGATAGCTGATTTATGTCAAATGAAAATTGAGTCCTAAGCTGAAATATTTACTATATTTTAAAGCCTTGAAGCTGTTTTCAAATGCATGTATCAAATCTCAAAACAAGGCTACATGCATAGCTATCATGTTAAAGGGCACGGAAATACAAGGATTAAATTGGGCTTGCCATAATTTTGATCTCATTTGAAACACTCTCATGATTCAAATATATTGACATTTTGGTTTTCGCTTCGAATATGCTTGCTTAGCTGACTTACATGAGCACTTAAATATATTAAAAATGTCTGAATCTTTTGTCAATTTCTACTTTCAAACTCTGGCACAAATTTTCTCTTTCAGAGTATAAACAACTTGATAACATGTCACAAATCATAAAATCTTTTCACCAGCTGGCTTCAGCCTTGCCATCTTATTTCAGAAAACTAAATGGTTTTGCTATAATCAGTATCAGGATCTTAAAGGAATTCTTACATTAGAGATGACTTAATCCCTTGACTCTTAGAAAATTCATAGTCCTGATGACATTTCTTGTGATGTTACCCACTTTGCCTGCTTTGTACATTAATTTTCTTAATGTACTATGCAATGGTACCTCTTTACATAAGAAGTTTAGGTGGCAATTTCATTATTTTGCTTTTGCAAGCCTTTCTCTATTACCTATCATTGCTAGGACCAGATTTGTTTAGTGTAAGCAAAGAATATCACTTTAATATATCTCTTACTGCTTCATATAAATCTCTTGATTCCATTGTGTCCTTCAATGACACTACAGTCATTTCTTCTGAACACTACATTATTCACCAGGATCTTTAATAGAAATGGAAAACGGAGCCTTGTCTGCAGCATCAGTGCTGTTACCACTCACCAAAGCATGAAATCTAAAATTAGTGACTCTAGCTATAAACTTCTTCTGATAGATTTAAAAAAAAAAGTTTCATTGAGTTGCTTGGCTATAGTCTGACAAACCAAGCTGATTTTAGAAACTTCTCCTTCACCCTATACCTCTCACCCAATCCATAATTAAGTGACTTTGACAATTTATTATAAAATATGCTACCATATAAAATATGTTTATAATAGAATCTGAATTGTAACTCATGGGGAAGACTTTTGAGAAGACAAACCGTTATTCATTTTTGCTGTTTTGGACAACACAGACTTTCTTGTGTATGTAATTTGGCAACATTGCCACACTTACTCGCCTCAGTGAATGTAGTCATCTGGCCATTTCTATTAAATGATCTTCCTTAATCCATAACGTTTCTGATTTAGCCATTCTAGTATTAAATAATAACAACATAAAAGGAACTATATTTATTTTTTTATTATAAAATCTAATTGACAAGAAAATAAAAGAGGCAACATGGGTCCTTCCACATCTCAGCTGTGAGAAAAGGAATATAAATAGCAGTACATGGTAGATGAGGTATATGGCACATCTGAGGTGCAGACATACCCTTAGTAATCACATAGAAGACTGAGCTGTTTTCTAAGTTACATCCAATAACTATTGTTTGCAATGATAGATGAAATCTTTGGTTAACACTGCCATTGACCTGCCAAGTTACACGTAACAGCTAATGATGCCAATTCAATTTTCTATACTTGGAAGATAACATATGGGAGGCAACATATCACTGTAAAACTGAATCTGTGCACGTCTGCAGTAGTGAGAACAAACATGTACATTTGTGCATGACATTTTATGTCACAAACTTTATGCTCAAGAACCATGTAGTTGAATTGCCACTAAAGCAACAACAAAACAAAAAAAAAATCACAATAAACTTACTCATACTGTTTTAAATTTACAGCATTTTGTCAGGCTGCATTCATAGATCTATTGGCCTGCATCCTGTAAGCTGTGGGTTGGATACTCCTGGAAACCAAAACTTGGTATTTATCCCTTGTGATAAATGGTGACGGCTTGCACAGTGTGATCAGATCTGCAGCTCTATAACTTGCCTCCTTACAACTGGGTGTGTTAGCACATGGGTGAGGAGGGGAAATTCCTGCTACTTTTTCTATAATGACAATGCATGACATGACATATACTGGGATATTGTATAAATCACATAAGTAGATAATGTTGTTTCAAACTAAATATGGGACTGAAACATCAGCACAATTATATCTCCAAGAACATTTGGACTCTCCACAATCTGTGAAAGACTTAGAAAGATAGTAACAAAGTTTGGACACTTTACCATTTTTCTGTAAATATGAGCTTGTTCTGTAGACATGTATAAGTTGGAGATCTACTCATTGTTTCTCCCAACATCTTTGTAGTGTCAATTGAGCCATTGAGGCTAATGGCTGCCTCCACTTCCTTTTTATTCAGACCAGAAATGCCTATAATTGACAGTGTTGCAACATCTAAACTGTTATCATTACTTTTAAGGCTGTTTTCTCTCTAATTTGTTTTCCTTAGCACTGAGGATAAAATGAACTTTCTGGACTACTATCCAATTCTAATGCAGTTTACCTAAGTAAGTGAGAATGAATGGTGGAGACAAGCTCTAATGTTGTATTTGAATACAACAATACACTTATTTGAATCCAGTCACCATATTTGGCTTCCAAACCTCTTAGTTGTATTACCTATAAAATGAGGAAATACAGATGTTTGTTTTGATGATCAGATGATTTAAGCATCCTGGTGTTGGTATCTTAATGAGAGTTTCCTATCTGAGTCATAGGAACATGATGGAGAAGAGAGAATGGACTGTATGATAAGAAAGAAAGTCAAAGGGTAGTCCCTTAGTCATGTATTCCTCTTCATTGGGTCCCACTCCTTAAAGTTTCTGATACCTCAACAATACAATATTATAGATCTCTTTTTCTATACTTTCTACATGTACACTTTTGAGGGATACACTGAATCTTTTGGCAAAATGATAACAGGAATTTCAGTTTATTCCAGTTTAGTAAAAATCTAGTATCCATCTGGAGACTGTTGCACAATGAACACAAACCTACACTCATCCAGCTCTTATAAGGTCATCCATGTACCCACAGTAAGTGGGCCAATTTTGCCATTTAAACTTGGCATATGCTTTCGGAGGTGTTGATTATTCAAAATACCTGTTTGTCCAAGTCTATTAAGCTCAAAAACTACATTTTAATGGCCCCTTATATCTAAGCCCTGTTAATATGGCAAATGCTTCAGACCTACTTACAAACACCATTAAATTTCACCACTAATTACTAATAATAGGAATGAAATTAGCACCTGTCTCAACTGCTTTCCATTTTAGATTGCACTTAATAAATAGTTAAGAAAATCCTCTGTTGCTAAACATTTACTGAGTCCATTTGCATTCTGATTCTCAATGAGCTATTATGATTTATAACACTGTATAATCACTGAAGGACAATTGCATAGGGCTTGATGCCATTGAATGTACTTCTGCATTTGAACTTAAACCAATGTATATATCTCACATTTTACAATCAGTTTTTATCATAAGATATCAATTTATTTAATGTAGGGATTGTTCTGCTTTGTCTCCTGCATGCTGGGAGGAGAATATCAGTGAAGTAAAGGGATGTTTTCAAGCAGAACATCATTAAATTACAGTGACATTAAAAATAGGGAAGACTTAATGACACTTTGAATTGATAACCTCCTTCTGGATACCCTTGCTTTGTGAAATTTGGACCTATGCTACCTCTAGAAATGCTTGCAGAGTTTTAAAGGGTACATAAGCTGGTACATTGTTAAGTAGCTCAGTGTGGTTTGTAGCAGAATTCAATAACATACTAGTGTTCGTAGATGGTTTGGGAAGCTTTCCATCTCTTGAGAATATAATTACCATCTTGCTGCTTCACTGAAAAGGTATGAGAAAAATTATGTATAAAGCAGTATGATAGAAAAATGCTAGGAAATCTTCCATTGTGCTCCAGTTTAACTAACCATGGGATACAAAGCATTTTTTCTGTATCTTGACCCATTTCCATTATATAGATATATAGTCATCTGCTTTGGGATTCAAATCTGCTGAGGGCTAGATTTGGTGCAACTAATTACAAACAGTTATCTATTAGGAGATATATATTAAAATACTTCAAAATGCATCACAATGTATATTTTAAAGTTTGTAATCATGAAGAAGAAGAAGAAGAAGAAGAAGAAGAAGAAGAAGAAGAAGAAGAAGAAGAAGAAGAAGAAGGAGGAGGAGGAGGAGGAGGAGGAGGAGGAGGAGGAGGAGGAGGAGGAGGAGGAGGAGGAGGAGGAAGAAAAGAAAAAGAAAGAGGAAAAGGAAAAGAAAAGGGGAAAGGAAAAGGAAAATGAAGAGGAAAAGGAAAAGGAAAAGAAAGAGAAAAAGAAAAAGAAAAAGAAAAAGAAAAAGAAAAAGAAAGAAAAGGAAAAAGAAAAAGAAAGAAACCTTTCGAGATAGCCAGGAGGTGGCAGCATGGCAGTAATGTAGAAAACAGAGACTTCTAACTTCCAGTAAATGAAAATCAGTTTCTTCATTGGAAATATATCAGATTCGCAAGCATACAGTTTTCTCCTTAAAGGAAACACAGTTAAGAGGCTGTCAGTAAGATCTAAATGACAGCTTGACCAGAGCAGAATTGCAAAGATATGAAACTGGGCTCTTTTCTCCAAATAATGTGGAGGAAAGATGAAAGGAATAGAGGATGGCAGACGGTGAGCCTCTTAACATGCTTCTTTCTGACCGCTTTAAATAAGCTTGATGGAACCCATTAGAGAATCTTTTAAAATTCCAGAGAAGATGAGCCCTGTTATTGAAATAACCAATTAATTCCATCTAGGCCATTAGGAAAGAATTAAAGGTCATTATTGTAATTGCACAGGTTCAAAACAAACTCCTCACATTTATCATCTTTAAAGTCCATTTGGGCTTAAAAAAAAAAAAGCACAAAGCCTATGATTCTATGATCTTATGCATCTCACATAGAAGAAACATGTGCATGATTCTATGATCTTATGAATCTCACATAGAAGAACATGTACATTTTCCAAGAAATCTAGTCAACTCAGTTTATTTGTGACCTCAGTCCATAGCTATCACAATTAACTACAGGTATTTTCATAACAGAAAAATAAAGAGTTTAAATCTCAAATTAGAATCTACATGTCTCTGGCAAAATATAGTGTTAATAAATGTACATGGAAAGAAAAAAGAAAAAGGAAAACAATCCCCCCCCAAATCTGTAGTAAGATTTTATAGTAGAAATTCTGTAGAACATTTTGTAGCACAGTTTATTGTTTTAAAAAAAAGAGAAAACAAAACAAAACAAAAATCTGGCACATTTAGGAGCAGTTCTCCTTTTCCTTTCCAAATGCCTGGTGTTCAGTAAACACTAAGTTTCATTGGAATAAAGTGATCTATTGAGAATGAAGGAGGTGTCTCTTCTAAGCAGGGATTGTCCACATGTAGGAGAAATTATTGGTTTACTTGATGTTCTTCTAAATTTCTTTTTTTAACTTGATATTTTATTTATTTACATTTCAACTGTTATCCCATTTCCAGGTTTCCCCTCAGGAAACCCCCTATCTCATCATCCCTCTCCCTCCTTCTGTGAGACTGCTCCCCCACCTACCCACCCACTCCTGCTCCTTGTCCTGGCATTCCCCTACATAGGGGCATCAAGCCTTCCCAGGACCAAGGACCTCTCCTCTTATTGATGTCCCACAAGGCCATCCTCTGCTACATATTTGGCCAGAGCCATGGGTCCTTCTAAAATTCATTCATCACATAATGCAACACTTACAAACATTCTAGGCCAAACTGAAACACATAGAGCATTTGAACAAATGTATTCATTTTACAGTTATAGGAAAATAACAGGAGATAGATCCTAATTGGATAGACAAATCATTTATGTGATTTCTACATAGTCCTAATATCTAACAAAATGATATACATAATCACATTAGTTTTCTATTATAAATTTAATAGTTGATCAAAATTACACATAGTAAACTAGAATGAATTTATAGAATGAAAAACTCCAAAGTTGGTATCTTCAGATAACAGCAGAATAAATAACATGCAATCCTAGAGAGAAAGTTATTAAGGACAGGCAGCCTGGGGAGATGATTCAAGCCCCTAATGCCCTGTAGTTTGTAGCAAAGGCTCTGTTTGCTTTTAAGGTTTTGAGTAAAAACAATCCATGCCCTACAAAACAGAATCTCAGCCTCATGGACACATAGAAGTTGAAGAAGACTCTATGGTTTGGTGTGGACAGGTTCTTGTTTAGCTTCATTAGACTCTATGAGCATGTGTGTGCAGTATACTTCAAAGCTTGGTTAGAAGAGATACAACTGTTTTCCTGTGTGTGTACAGGTGCCCATTCTCTTCAATGAGTCTGACCTTTGTTTGGTATGATTTCTTTTCACACTAGGGATAAGTATTGGCTCTTCAATGTTGACACACATTTTCTTGTCAAAGAGAAAAAAATAAAGGTTGCCACGAAAAGTCTAAATAACACAGGCAGGTCAGATTAGAGGATAAATATGGATAAAATTGAGGAGATGATGTTCCAACTGGTAATAAGAACACATGTTCCACTATGTTCATAGCAGCATTGTTTATAATAACCAGAAGCTGGAAAGAACCCAGATGTTCCTCAACAGAGGAATGGATACAGAAAATGTGGTACATTTACACAATGAAGTACTACTCAGCTATTAAAAACAATGAATTTATGAAATCCTTGAGCAATTAGATGTATCTGGAGGGTATCATCCTGAGTGAGGTAACCCAATTACAAAAGAACTCACATGATATGCACTCGCTGATAAGTGGATATTAGCCCAGAAACTTAAAATACCCAAGATACAATTTGCAAAACAAATGAAAATCAAAAAGAAGGAAGACCAAAGTGTTGATACTTCCTTCTTTCTTAGATTTTGGAACAAAATACCCATGGAAGGAGTTACAGGGACAAATTTTGAAGCTGAGACAGAAGGAAGGACTATCCAGAGACTGCCCCACCCAGGGATCCATCCTATTATCAGCCATCAAACGCAGACAATATTGCATATGCCAGAAAGGTTTTGCTGACTGGACCCTGATATAGCTCTCTTGTGAGGCTATGCCAATACCTGACAAATACAGAAGTAGATGCTCACAGTCAACTATTGGATGTAACACAGGGCCCCCAAATGGAGGAGCTAGAGAAAGAACCCAAGAAGCTCTAAAGTGGTATGCAACCCTATAGGAAGGGCAACAATATGAACTAACCAGTAGCCCCAGAACTGGTGTCTCCAGCTGCATATGTAGCAGAAGATGGCCTAGTTGGTCATCATTGGAAGGTGAGGCCCTTGGTCTTGTAAAGATTATATGCCCCAGAACAAGGGAATGCCAGGGCCAGGAATCAGGGAGTGGGTGTGTTGGGGAGCAGGGCGGGGGAGTGTATAGGGGACTTTCAGGATAGCATTTGAAATGTAAATAAAGAAAATATCTAATAAAAAATTGTTTTAAAAAAGTGAGGAGATAATTGGGTCAAGGCAACAGAGACAGAAACAATGTTTTCCGGGCTCCTATTCCATGACAGATCTATTCAGCATGATGGAATATAAAATAAATTAACCCAGGATGTGAATCGGTTCGCAAAAGCATTAGGAATACACTGTACATTTTGAGTGAAGTTGTTATCCAAAGGAAGGCTTTTCTCGGGGTTTTCACTTTATAGTGAATGTTGACTCCAGTAAAGAACATGGAAGAAGACAACAGTGGTTGCTGAAACACTCTGCTCATTATTGCATACTAGTTTGGGGCAGAAAAGGGGTAATTATTTAAAATATGGACAAATTTGCATATCACACTGTCAAAAATGCTATAAATAATGTAGCACCCACCCTTTGGCTATTCAGCTATTATTTTTCACTTCTCTACATTTAACTAAATGCATTTATTGTCATGAGTAATAGAATGAATTTTATATATGGGGCTAAAATACAATCTCTTAATGTTACTTAATGAATTACTTTATTACTTTAATGCTACCACTTTATTATTGAAACTAACACCAGCTTTTACACTTCTGTTCTTCTGGCCTTTGAAATGAGCATAGCATAATAAAAAGGAATGAGAAAATTTTCAAAGTTGATAATTTTGTGATTTCTTTTTAATCCTAGTTGTAGATAACTGTTAATGCAAAGTGATATACATTGTTCAAATTAAAGGTTTCCTGGACTTTAATTTATTTGGCATCTTTGATCTTTTTCTGTCTTTGACCTTTGTAATTGCATTCCTTTATCTGCCTACATAATGTTTGTCCCAATCCTGTTCACTTGATAATTTAAAAATCACTTTTCTTTTAATTTTTTCTCTGAAATTTTGCATAAAACACTTATCTTCATGGAAAGTATACATTTAGGGAAAATTTTGAAATGAAATGTGACAAAATTAACATAGAAAATTAGTGTATCAACTCTAAATCCTAGACTTCAACATTTCTTTCTAAATGTGTCTGTCATTATCTTTAGCCATTCATCCAAAATACAGAAACATCCCACATAGTAAGTTGTACTTAAGTACAAACTAAAGTAGCCATCATTATATCGTACGCACAGTGTACTTCCACTTAATAATGAGGACAGAAGCACTTTATATATGCTGAGAGGCCCTAACTACCACCACCCTACTTTATTCAAATGAGTGTTTAGAACAATATAATTCCATGTATTCTCTTATAAAAATAAAATGTTTTATAAAATAATCTATTTAGATAAACAAGAAAAACATTTTGTGACTAAAACATTACTAAAATTAGTATGAAAGTTGGAATTTCTAGGTCTGCTGCTAAAACAATGATATTGGGACAAGTGATCTGATTGTTTCTCTAAGGCTTAGGTTTCTACTAAGCTTCACTTCTGTAACTGTTCTCAGTAACAGTTTTGGGGGCTTCTGGCATGTCTTCCTTTCTTTTAAAGTTCATAGCTGGAAAATCCTTGCTATTGTTAATCTTGATTGTACACAACTCTAATCCTCTTACTTGAAAGGTAAAGGTGGAAATATCATTAAAAAGTCACCCCATGATACACAGTGAACCATGCCCAAGAAGACAAAACAATAACACACACTCTAAACAGCAGAACCTTGCGTATATGTGATAGTTTATTTTATCTATCTTTCTGTTCAGTAGCAATCAATAAATAGTTATTTATAATTTGTCAAATTCATAATGAAATAAACAATTTTTTTTTCTGAAATGGAAAAGATAGGACAATGAATGCCTGTAAAATTATACTGGCATTTAAAGTACTGATACTTAATTGATAAAATACTTAGTTAACTGAAATTAACAAAAACTAATGATATGTAGAAATTAAGTCCAGAATACTGTGTGGGTACTGGAAAAAGAAATGAATAGCCATGGAAAATGAGATGTGATTTCGGTAATGTCTGTAGATTACTAAATATCACTGTTCCAATGTTGCTTACCTCTGTACTAAAGATGATTGTGGCTATGCATTTAGCATTAAGGACACTGATAAGGAACACATAAACTCAATAGAAACGCATACATTTAGGAACTGGAAACAGTTGATGCTCATCCTTCGTTCCATTGGAAGAATAAGAATGCCTCTCATTTGGAGGTTAAAGTATCTTCCATGAAATGGAAATGCATGTTAGCAAGATCTCCAAAAAAAAAAAAAAAGTAAGAAAGAAAGGAGACAGAGAGAGAAAGGTACTTGGTCTATCTTTGGGCGTGACATTGGAGTATGGGATATTGCTACATTGATTATATCAAGATTTCCCATTATAGATTACTAATTTTACTTTGTAATTAATCAATAGGTTTGGAGAACTTTGAGTTCATATTTCACCCAGTAATTTTACTGTTCATTCTGACATCTTATCTGAAGACATTACCATGCTGCCTCGATGGCAGCAAAATCTTGTTTATATATAACCCCAGGTTGCTGGTTCCTTTTTATTATCTAGGACATTAGTTGTCCACCTGTGGATCATGACTCCTTTGGAGGCCACATATCAGTTATCTTGCATATCAGATATTTATATTATGATTCATAAGAGTAGGAAAATTACAGTTTTGAAGTAGCAGTAAAATAATTTTATGGTTGGGATCACCTCAGCATGAGGAACATACAAAAAGGCCACAGCCCTGAGGAAGTTGAGAACTAATGATCTAGGAACATTTTTCCATCCTTTGCAAAAACTGAAACTAGAGCTTGCTAGCAATTTTCATCAGACATACTTGTCACTAAATACTGATCATTAACAGAGGTCAAACCTCTTGCTGGCATCTGCCTAGTGTCTGGGTTTGGTGGTTGTTTATGCGGTGAATCCCCAAGTGTGCCAGTCTCTGGAAGGTCATTCCTTCAGGCTCTGCTCTGACCTTTGTCTCTGTAACTCCATCCATGGGTATTTTGTTCCCCATTCGAAGAAGGAATGAAGTATCTACACTTTGGTCTTCCTTCTTCTTGAGTTTCATGTGTTTTGCAAATTCTATCTTGGATATTCTAAATTTCTGGGCTAATATACCCTTATCAGTGAGTGCATATCATGTGTGTTCTTTTGTGATTGCTGACAGGACACTGATATAGCTGTCACCTGCGAGTACCTGCCAGTGCCTGGCAAATACATAAGGAGCCAGATAAATACCCAGGGAGCTGAAGGGGACTGACATCCTATAGAAGGAACATCAATATGAACTAACCAGTTCCCTCAGAGCTTCTTGGAACTATACCACCAAGCAAAGAAAACACATGGTGGAACTTCTGGCTCTAGCTATATTTGTAGAAGAGGATGGTCTAGTCAGTCATCAATGGGAGGGGAGGCCCTTGGTCCTGTGAAAATTCTATGCCCCAGTATAGGGGTATGCCAGGACCAGGGATGGGAGTGGGTGGGTTGGGGAGCAGGGGGAGGGGAGTGGTGATAGGGGATTTTTTTTTGGGGGGGGGACTAGGAAAGGGGATAACATTTGAAATGTAAATAAGAAAATATCTAATAAAAAAAAGGGGGGAGGGAAACAGAGGTTAAACCATCTGAACTCTGTCTAAGCCAGGTACTACTCAAACCAGGGAAGACTTTCTTAATAAAATTTATGAGATAAAAGATTACATATGTATACACACATATATGGTTCAACTGTAAATACTAGACATATTCATGAACAATGCTTTTGGCATGTATTTCTTTAAATTTAAGGCCAAAGAGTTCTATTAACACACCAGTGTTTATTCTGAGGCATCTGGTCTATTAGATCACTGATCTACTCATTAAAAGTTACTGAAATAAGATTTTCCATGGTAGTTTGGTAGTCTGGTGTTAAAGCTTCCTTAGAAACACTTTTGATCAAGGTCTAAAGTGGATCAGAGAAGAGAAAAGAAAGTCTTAAAATGAACTATAATTTTAGCATGGAAAGTTAGAATTAAATTTCATGATGCTGTCAATATAGTTAGTTGTGGATCCACGAATTGTAAGTTTATAGACGCCATAGAAACCATAAAACCATAAAACTAGTTTAAATAATGCAATGTTAAAGATGTTTATCATTTCACATTGTCTGGAAATATAATCTGTTTCTTTGGTTTAGCTGTGCTTTGGAGTTGAACAGAAACCTCTCTAAATCTATTGGCTAAACCTATTAGACAGTTATATCCAGCATAACACCCTTAAAACTGAATGTGTTTTGTGCTAGAGAAGATGGAATTTTTTTTTAGGTAGATGCTTTCTTTGATTGTATTATAGTTATAATTTACAGACTCATTTTAACTTGCTGTGAATGTTTGGTGACAAATTAGTTCAAATTACGTTGACTTATTTTAAGGTTATAGTCTTGCTTTACAACAGACATGGAATAAACTTTTCCCCATTATTTATCATTACTCATGGATTTACTCATGGTGACTGGTCAGTTGCCTTAAGCACCCACTTGAATATGTAGTGAACAGATAAGTGCTGTGGGCAATTTTCCTCTTGAGCAAACAAAATTTAAGGCAAAAAGACAATTACCTTAGTTACCTTAGTTTTGGATGAGATGGCTAAAGATATTATTTAATTGCATCCAACTCCTTGGAAAGATACAAAAACTTGAGCTCTTGCAGGAGGGCCTGCAGCAGAAATCAGAGACATGAACGAGCTGTGAGACTGTTTTCACTCATTACTAGGGGTTCTTTGGTTCCATCAACTGCATTTTATTGTATGTTATCTGTTTAATGAAATTATAAATAAACTGTGCATTTTAGTTTAATTATAGATTCTTTCCCACACTGGTGCCCATTTCTGAGTATTCCCAGTGTCATCAGTGCACATTACATTTTAATTTTTTCGGTCCTTGTGGAGAACAGTGTACCCGTCACGTAAAGGATTACTTGTCATGACCTGGTGGGCTAACAAAGCTTTTGTTGGAAGGGGAGTATAATGAAAAAAAGAAGAAGATTCTATTTCTTCCAGTTAAATTATTAGCTCTGATATTGTATGCAAGAAAGAAGTTAGAATTGTTTCTCATTGCATTCTGAAATATGCTTGCTTTGAAAGTCAATAAAAAGAAATATGCAGGGTGCACATCTCCTATAATGGGAAAAGCATCGTTTGGAAATGTAACATATGCACATTCTAAAATGAAGAAAGAGCTAGGCTTCCACAAAGAACTGCTGCTGCCAGGATAATACGTTTAATATCATCCTTTTTATTTTATTTTTTTCTTTTATTTTTTATGAACACCATCGCTGTTAACCTGGGAGGAATTTAAACAAAGTATTTAGACATGACTACAAACATGGGATAAGTAAGTCTCATGAGGGTCTGGTTGCTTATCTTGATGCACTTAAATTATTGGTCCTTGTAATTCAGACTTGTGCATAATGTAATTCAGTCAGTAGATATGTATGAATTATTTACTTGACAAATAGTCTTAAACTAGAGAAGTTCTAAGGCAATAGAACTATGGAACACCAGTTCAACAAAATAGCCTCATAGTCTTAGGACTTCCTAAGCATCTGAGGTGACATTTTATTTCAAAGCCTGAATCTCTTTTTATACAATAAGTGCTTGTGACCTCAACTCAAATAATAGGATATTGCAGATCAAGAAGTAAAGCTCCAGAAGCAAACTTCTTTGTCTTTATGGTACTTGTGTATAATCCAGAGAGCTATTTTGAGTCACTACAAGCATTTTGCCAACAGACAGCAGCATAGTTGAGGGAAAAAAATCACTGGGCTTGAATTTCTGAGCTGAGTAGTCTACTTTTAGGTTTGCACTAATAGTCTGCACAATCCTGGAGCTTCCTAAATTTTCCCAATCTAGGCTTCCATGTGAGTCTATATAAAATCATAGAAAACATGGATTTTGCTTCCTCGATTAATACATTTGTAACTTACCCCAATTTAGAAAATTTCAAGATTCTCAATAGTCTTTTAAAGATTAATATCTTTGGCATATATATTTTTTCCTTTTCTTTCACATTTATTTATTCACATTTCAAATTGTATCCCACTTCCCTGTTCCACCTTCATAAAACCCCCTATCCCCTCCCACCTGCTTCTATGAGGATGCTTCCCCACCTACCCACCCACTCCAGCCTCAGTGTCCTAGCATTCCCCTACACTGGATCATTGAGCCTCCACAGGACAAAGTGACTCCCCTCCCTTTGATGCCAGATAAGGCCATCCTCTGCTTCATGTCCAGCAGGAGCCATGGGTCACCCCATGTGTGTACTCTCAGGTTGTTAGTTTAGTCCCTGGAGGCTTGGGGAGGGGGGTGGGTCTGGTTGGTTGATATTGTTGTTCTTCCTATGGGGTTGCAAACCCCTTCAGCTCCTTCAGTCCTTGCCCTTACTTATTAATTTATATTCCTTCTGTTAACTGTAAGTAAGCAATCATTACAGTTTTAATTATAATCAAGTGGTCTCAAGGAGTTAGGGACACTGAAGGAAATTTATTACATTGAGTTAAATAATGCAAACTGGGTAGTTCAGCAAGATTGTCTCAGAGAGAAAGAGAGGTTGGTAGCTGCTCAGTCTAGTGGGAAGAACTTGGGAGATAGTTGAGAAGTCACTTGTCTTCAGTCCACACTGGAAGCTAAAAGAACCTTACTGTTATGTCAGTGAATAAATGCAGCAGCCATGGGAGCAGCAGTAATAAAGCAGATGAAGTTTCCAGTGAGAATGAAGGCAATCAGGCGAAAGCCAAAATTTCTTCAACCTCTTTATATCTGGGCTGCCCCCTGGAAGATGTGAGGTCTATTTAGGTTAGGTCTTCCCACTTCAAGTAATCTGCTTAAGAAAATTTCTCATAGCTATATACAGTGGCTTTGTCTTTTGGTTGAAGCCATTTCCAATCAAGCTGACAACCAAGATTAACCATTATAGACCCTAAGAAAACCTTCATCTTACCAACCTGTCAATTATAACTTTAATAATGGTCTCAAGATACATGTTAAACACTACTTGCATGACATCCAATATGTCTACTATGGGTGCACTTTCACATATCACACCTACTGTCTTGTCAAATTCCTGAAAGAATAAAATCTCAAGTAATCGTTGGGAATCAGAAGCCTCTTCTGCAAAAAGGGAGCCAATTTGGAAAAAAGACAAAAGGCAGCCAAGTGTGCTAAAGGCCTGCTGGACAAGGGGTTTAGTACCTGCTCATGAGACAATAGTATATGCCCCTAGGAAATGCATACTTTTTTTTTGTCTTCATGTGTTTGTCCACACACATGTGCCTGTTCTCGTGTTTGTCTAAACAAATTCTATTTTGATTATCACATTTTACAGTAAAAGACCTGAGGTTCAGATGTAAGGGTGTTTTGTTTCCCATGTCCTTCCTGTGCTAGTACAGGTCAGTCAGGAAAACACAAGGATTTCAAATGAGCACAGTTATGAGGCAAGCTACATATTTATAAAGCTCTCTTCTGTGGTACCTAGATCATCCTCACACAGATGTTTAACATCACAAGTATTTTTAGAGTTCAACCCCCAATTTTATGCCTTTCAACCCAGAAGATAAGAGAATGTGTGTTCTGACTACTTGGCAATCTGTGCTTAAAATTAGCTGGCTATTATCTAGTTAACAAATGAGATCTGCTGTCTGCTGTGCTGTGAAGTGGAAATGAGCAGTTGCTGGAAAGGGGATATAAATGGTGACTTCCAGGGCTATATTGATCTCCTATCTGATTTCAATTTAAATTTTGAAGGAAAAAGTTATTTTAAAAAAGTCAAATGTCTGTTGGAAAATACTGTCTTGGTCCATACAAACTTCAGCTAATGACACTGTTCTACTCATATGCATGGTTCCCTGTTGTGAGGCAGAAGGAACTAATAGAACATATCTTGGACTTAGTTAGGATGTAGGTAAAGAGACTATAATTATTCTCATGAAACATTGTTTATTCTTTCACGCTCTCAGTCAACTGAAATTTTCTGGGTGTCTTTTGTGGGCTAGGTATTATGTTTGGGGCTAGAAATGGCAGAAAAGCAAAATCCTTCTGCATAACAGTTTCCAAGTAGTTTGAGAGAGAGAGAGAGAGAGAGAGAGAGAGAGAGAGAGAGAGAGAGAGAGAGAGAGAGAGAGAGAACCAGCAGTTGTACTTCGGGATTATCACATAGTGGAAAACATTTCAGAATCCCCATAAGGGGGGCTTAAACCTGGCAAAGACTCAGAGACTGGATGCTTTGAGGTAAATGTAACAAGATCCAGGTTGAGTGGTTCTTTAGTGTAGAAACTGGAAATAAGGTGAAAGGATACAGAAGTAGATTGCAGCACATTCACTGCTATCCCTAGAATTTTTGGGAAGTGTAGCTGAGTAGGAGCTACCAACTCCTGAATTGCCTAGACCAAGAAGTGTGTAGGGAAACATTGAATGTAGAAAATTATCTCTTGACTTCATGGGAAGGGTAGCATGGACTGGATCCAACTTTTGTGTCATCTCTGTGTATTGGAATGGAAAATGGGCTAAGATGAGAATAAAATTGGAATCAGAAAAAATAATCTAGCCTCAGGATTCTATGTGAAACTGTGTGTATCATACATCTCTCTAGCTGAAAACTTAGATGGAGAATGAGAATGGAATTAAGAATTAGTGAATCCTTAGGTTTTATCTCTAATTTTGCCATTCTGTAAGGAAGCAAATGAAAGCCAATGAAAGAAAGTGAATTTTCCTAAGTCATAAAATTTTTGACAAAGCAAGAATTTGAGGCCTGATCTCCTTTCTTAAAAAAAACAAAACAAAACAAAACAAAACAAAAAAAAAACCAAAAAAACAAAAAAAAAAACCCTTAAAATTCACCAGGATTCATCCCTTCAGCTTCAGAGAAATATTTTAACTAGCACATTAATGATGAGCCTGTGTTCGCAGCACCATAAAGCAAGTGACCTTCATGGGTAAGTCTCTGGTTAAAATTAAAAAGACAAAGTAAAATGGGATCTGATTATTGATGTAATTAGTTGATAATCTTGTGAGGTGACAGATTCATTAATGCCTAGTATTGATTGATGATTATGGAACATTCAGATTTCTGAGCTGGAACCCAAGTTCAGCATTCAGAAATAACAAAGAGCCTGCGTCCTCCATCCTGCCTCCTACGCAGGGTATCACAGTGGCAGTGCTAATGGCACTGCACCAATTCGACTCCTCTTTTCTCTTGTCAGAGGTTTGAGACTTTTGAAAATCTAACATTTATGAGACAAGTAAGAGAATATATTGATTAGTTTGTCTTTACACTTTAGGTTTCTCAGTGCATTCACAAACCAAGACAGGAAGAGTTCATAGAGGCTATGGTACACTACATAGCTGGAATTTCCTCACCCTTGGATAAATACTTATACATAAATGTGTACCTCCTTTAATCTAAAGAATATAGTATCTTTATAAAATTGTATATGTATATGAATATCCCCTCTGCATGTGTGTGTGCCTTGTTACATGGCACCTAGAGAAAAACAGAAAAAAAATGCCAGATCCCTTACAAATGGATTTATAGATTGTTAACCAACATATTTAATTGTTGGTAGCAGAACTCTGGACCTCTATAATTGATGAACCATCTCTTCAGCTCCACAGCATCCTATCTAAATATTAAATCCAAGTAGTTAAAGAAAATGAAGCAAGTATAGTTTTTGTGTGTATGCCTCTTGTTAGCTTTGAAATTTAACAATATTCACTATGGGATTTGGAGGATATATTTTTATACCTGTGAGGACACATAGTTTTCCTAAGAACACAGAGAGTGGTCAGTGAACCCTGGAACACCGAAACTTATCATCATCATAATAGGATTCCAAACACCTTTGCATGTCACTCTTCCACTATTACTGTGATTAAAGTGATATGTAAAAGAGTCCCATCTCTTGAGATAGATATATCACCATGTTCACGACCCCTGTAGATTCTTAGTTCAGGAAAGTTAATTTTAAAATGTAAATCTTTTTAGGGAGGGAAAATAAATTTCAAGTATTTTATTGACCATAGTAACACCTAAATACAATACTGCTATCTTTAGGGTATACTGTGGCCTGGCACTCCCAATACTTATGTCCATGACATTGTTATAATAAGTCATTTTAGACATTAAGTTCTGTACAAAGCAGACCTTTTAGCATTCTGGTAGAAATTATCAATTAAGTTTGGTTGGTCCTCCACACTTATATTTATTTCAAAGTAACTACTACCTTCCAGAATAATATGTAGTCCCATATAGAGTAAATTCAGTGTACAAATATATAAATTATTAGATACACAATAAATACTAACATTCGTGAGGGATAATCACAAAATTTCTTTTCATATTTCTTCTATGAAGACACACTTTGCAGGGTATACCAAAATGTCTTTCATTGTCATTGCCAATTTGTGAAAAGAACTAGGTGGTTGGCAGAATGTTCTAAGTATCCTGGTGTCAGTCTAACCCTAGAAACATAAGCTGGCATTTGTGAGTATTTGTAGTGTACTCTATTTTATTTCTAAAACTATAAACGCTCTAATGTCTTACTTGGATGTCATGGTATTTAAGGTTTAGTGTGTTCTAATCTTTTAAAAGTTTATAAAGCATAAAACAAGCAATCTAGCAAAGCATAAAACATACTTTTATATCTTGCATTATTAGATAATTTATATCTCTGTGATGGAATTAAAGACTTCCCTTTGGACCAGTGTCCATCATTGTGGCCATAATACAGAGAGATAGACCACTTGAGGAATGTAGAAGTTACCATGTTGTATTTAAAAGAAAGAAAGAAAGAAAGAAAGAAAGAAAGAAAGAAAGAAAGAAAGAAAGAGAGAGAGAGAGAGGAAGGGAAGGAGGGAAGGGGAGAGAGAGGAAAGAAAGAAAGAAAGAAAGAAAGAAAGAAAGAAAGAAAGAAAGAAAGAAAGAAAGAAAGAAAGAAAGAAAAGAAAAGAAAGGAAGAAAGAAAGAAAGAGAAAGAGAGAAGAAGGTAAGGAGGGAGGGAGAGACAGAGAGAGACAGAGAGAGAGAGAGAGAAGAAAGAAAGAAAGAAAGAAGGAAGGAAGGAAGGAAGGAAGGAAGGAAGGAAGGAAGAAAGGAAGGAAGGAAGGAAGGAAACCTGTAACAAACCTTTCTCCATGTCTCTTGAACTCTTTTTTAAAAAGAAAAATAATAAAATAAAAATGTAAAGACACAAACAAAAAACATTTGTATGTAGAAACAGAATGTGTAGAAAATGGAATGTTTTACTCTCTTACCTGTGAAGGAGAATTTTAGAGACTGGGACATTGTTCATTACATAAAATCCTTGTCATGTAAACATGAAGGCTTATGTTTAGAACTCTAGTACCTGCTGAAAGTCAGCTGGTGCAATCTCCAGGGCAAGCTGACTAACTAGACTAGTGAACTCAATGAGCTCTGAGTTCAGGTAGAGACCCTGCTTATGTAAATAAAGTGGATAGAGATTGAAGAAGAAATTCCCTCTCCCTGTTCCTCTCCCCCTCCCCCTCCTTCCCTACCTCTCTCTCTCTCTCACACACACACACACTCACACACACACCACAAATATACATGACAAGATTAAGGCAAGTATAGTGATGTATAGGAAAATACGCTGACAAAATAAAGAAGTTACTTGATTTTTGGATTTTAGTTTCATATATTGGAGTCCTTTTATCTCTTCACTCACAACTGTAAAATCACTAAATATCCACATGGAACTAAATTATTAGGAGGGACAATGTTTTTCCTTCCTCATACACACATACAAAAAAAAAATATTTTCTTTGTTGTATGAGTTCATCCCAGTCTGAGGCTTTTAGCTTGCATATGTATGGAGGCGCTAGCTAGTGAAGTACTAAGTATATTAGCTAAATATAGAAATGTTTGTGACTATTCCTTTTGAGAAACATGTAGAAGGTAAACAGCTGGATAAAAAGGTGAAAATATTTTTTTCAAATATTGGAACATGCTAGCAAATGTGTTCCAATCTACACTGCAAGTCAAGATGGCAATTTCCTCTAGCATTTTTCTTAATAAGTAGACTCAGTGTATTAAAAGGATGTGCTGAATAGGAGGCTGGAAGAGATTGAGAATCAGAGGCACAGGAAGTTATCTATAAGATTATGAGTGCTATAAAAGTCAGAAACTATATCCATCATGTCTCAACAATATAGCCATGTAAAAATGATCTAAGCAGGAACAAAACCAATAGACAATGCTAATGTGAATGGGAAAAAGTTCAAACCATAGACAACAAACTATAGGAAAGTGAGGAATGTTGAGAGATGGAGAAATAGTGCCTACCTGGAAGAGTAGATAAATTAGTTATTCAGTACCAGTTGTTACCTCTGAAAACACACACACACACACACAAACACACACATCACAATAGGACTCAGTTGATTGTAGTTATATATTTAGGAGTGAGCAGGTTGTATTTATAAATGTAAGAGCACAAACACATGCACAAACACATAGATGTACATATGCACACCAATAATTCAAGACAAAGAGGCAATGAAATTAAAGAAGAGCAAGGCCAAATATAAGAGAAACTACCGATGGAGGACAGAGAAGAGGAAAATGATATATCTGGGCAGTGGTGGGGTATGCCTTTAATCCCAGCATTTGGGAGGCAGAGGCAGGCAGATTTGTGAGTTCGAGGTCATCCTGGTCTACAGAGTGAGTTCCAGGACAACCAGGGCTACACTTTTTAAAAGGTATTTACCGTTGTAGACAAAGAACAAACCATGAAGAGCCTTTATAATTAAGGTCTTTGTGATAGACTTTTTAGGTCTTCTTTAAGGAGACTTGTGGAAAGTAGAAAGGGAAGAACATGTCCACTGAAGGGAAGTCCCATGAATCCCTTGTGAGACTATGCCAGGGCCTAGCAAACACAGAAGTGGATGCTCACAGTCATCTATTGGATGGAACACAGGGCCCCCAACGGAGAAGCTAGAGAAAGTACACAAGGGGCTAAAGGGATCTGCAACCTTATAGGTGGAACAACAATATGAACTACCCAGTACCCCCCAGAGCTTGTGTCTCTAGCTGCATATGTATCAGAAGATGGCCTAGTCGGCCATCAGTGCAAAGAGAGGCCCATTGGTTGTGCAAACTTTATATGCCTCAGTACAGGGGAACGCCAGGGCCAAGAAGTGGGAGTGGGTGGGTAGGGGAGTGGGGGGAGGGTATGGGAGACTTTTGGGATAGCACTGGAAATGTAAATGAAGAAAATACCTAATTAAAAAAAAAAGAAAAAAGAAAGAAAGCACAGGGTTTATGGAGAAACATATGAAAGAGAAAGATGAGGGGAAACAGAAAAGATAAAATTTACTTGTTGTATGTTTGTGGACATGTGTGGTCTAAGGATGGAAATCACTAGCCATACTGGCATTGTGACATAGTTACAACAAAGTTCAGTACTCCATATGGCTCAATCAACAGGCATCCTTTTTTTTTTTTCTTCGAGACAGGATTTCTCTGTGTAGTCCTGGCTTGTCCTGGAACTCACTCTGTAGACCAGGCTGGCCTCAAACTCAGAAATCTGCCTGCCTCTGCCTCCCAAGTGCTGGGATAAAAGTTGTGCGCCACAGGTATCAATTTTTATTTGATTCAAATTAAAACTGTCAGCTGGAGGACTGGAAAAGTGGGAGTATATTTGATTCCTACTTCAATCCACATTACAACAAAAATAAACTCACACCTAAGGAGGGTTAGTGATCTTTTTTGATGGCCATCTTCTGTACAATCCTTTTGTTTGTGTCCTAACCGTTTCCTTCAAGGACACAGCCACCTTAGATTGGGTCCCAGGCCTATGACATCATTTAAACTTAATTTCCTTCTTACAGCCCCCACCTCTGACAGTACTTACATTCGGAGATACAGAGATGTAGGACAAATGTCTAAGGAGAACATGTCTTGGCTCATGATACCAATCTTTTAAAATATTTGGTTTCTCTTTAAAATGCAATGAACAGATACCTGGTTTGATACTTTAAGTGTGCACTTTTCATCACCAATTACAAATGCGTTGCAGTTGATCATCTGGGGCTTAAGAAGTTTTTATAGTCACATGCACATCTGGTTTTATGGCAAGGATTTACAAAGAAGCCCTATAAAACACATCCATTTGCTCTCTTAAATTCACATCATCCAGTGTGTATGGCATCTTCTTTGCAGGGCAAGCATATTTCCTCAAAGTGGTGATCTGCCAGTAAAGATGTTTGCTCAATCTTGAAAATGGGCCATGATTCAACAGGGAAATTAAATCGAGTGCAAGTTGCTCTAAGAGAAGGTGAAATTTCCTTGTTTGAAAGAGTTGGGTTTTAAGTAATGTGTTACAGCACTCTCCTTCCTGTCTGCCCTTATGATCTTCCCTTATTTTAACAGGGAAATATAGTATGACCTAGAAAAAAGTTCCCAGAAGGAGCCCAGTGGTTTATGCTAATAAAAGTGCCTGTGTAACATAGTTCCACTACAGTTGGGAAATGTAGGTATTCATTTTCGTCTTCAATTTTTAAAATAAATGTGATAATAGACATTTTCTTTGAAAAGAAAGCTGCTAAATAACTTAACTATACTCTAAAAGTGATTCAAGAAGTGCAATAAATTAAATGCATAAATGAAACATATAAATCAGACAATAAAGAATCCCATACTACATTTGTGTACAACATTGGAGATTGTATAGATATGTTGTTGTCTTGAAGCATTTTAAAGCATTCTGATAAAATATAGTGACATAATGTCGTAATGGCAAGAGCAACTTAAGGGTGAAATAGTTCAGTCTGGGTGGCACAGAGGTCTCAGCAGCAGGGTTGAAGGTACCTTTCACATTGCATCAAATGTCCAGGAGCAGAAAGTCATGAACTCTAGTTTTCAGCTCACTTCCTTTTTCCCATGCAATCTAAGACCAAAGCCAAGGAATGATCCCACCTAGCTCCATTAACTTAATCCCTCACAGCATGCCCAGAGGCTACATAATCCCTCACAGGCTTTCTGGATGCTTGTTAGGTGATTCAAAATCCTGACACTTCAATAGCAACATTAAACATCAGTGTAACATGATTATATGGAATATATTAGTAAAGCTATAAGAACAACAGTCTTGACTAAATCTCAAGCCTGTTTGCTAGGAATCAGGCCCATTGATCATTGTGATAAAATTGTATTTTCAGTGAACTTGTGAGTCTACTGTGATGAAACTTGGTAACTCAATTTTTTTTATTAGACTGCCTCATTGTAGTTAAGACATAGGAGAGGTTTATGGGACCTATGGGCTTGCTCTTCATACTTGACCATTTCCAACTTTACTGCCTTTATTCCTTTCTAACCACAGTAGCAATAGCAACAAAAACTTTTCCTGTCACTCCTGTGTTTCTGACGTCTAACCTCTTTAAGGGTACTGGTCACATCTGAATTTGTTCCACTCTAACTGCCATTTTTACCTTAATGGTCTTTTTAAAGATCTGTCTTAAAATATCCCAAATTCCGTTTCCCTCCTGCTTCCTCTTATCTATTGTTTTAGCTGTAGAAGTTTATCTGTGATTAATTAAATGTTGTCAGGAACTTACCTGTGCCTTCTCCCATGTCTGCACTCTGCCGAGAATATGCTTGAAAACAATTAGTTGTCTCCATTGTGGAGGGGTTGCTGTTTTAGTTTATTTTTTTTTTAATTTTAATTTTTTGGTTACAGCTTTTTTGTGAGAAATATTCATAAATTAATATGAAAGCAGTAATATTTCATTTGCTAAGCTTTATGATAATAATGGGACATTTTCAAATAAACATAAGAATAGAGCAAAAATTTTACTTGTGTTTCCATGAAATAGTCACAGTTCTAGTGTGTAACGACTAGCTTAGTTTAACTCTTCTATGTATCATGCCTTTATATGAAGACAAGTAGAAGTATATATTAGTCTTACTAAGAGTAATTAATTTCTTATTCGGGAACAAACTAAAATGAGAAAGCTATTCTTTGAAAGTGGGTCCTTCTTTGTAGCCTAGGCTGATCTTGGAACTTGCTCTTTTTCTGCCTCCACTTTTCAAATGTGGGATCAGTTTTGAGCTGCAATTTGCAGCTTATTTTACTTTCCTTAATTTTTTTTTATTGTTATCCATTGGTTTATGTTATAAATGTCCTAATTATGTACTGGAGAAGTGATTCAGTGGATCAAATGTTTCACAGACAAGCTTGAGGATGTGAATTGAGATTTACAGAACCTGTTTAAAACCACACACAGAAGCATGTGTCTGTAATCCCAGGGCTTCAGTGATGATATGTGGCTGATACAAGAGAATCCTTAGATATTTGCAAGTCAGGCAGCCTGGTATTAATAAATAAATAAATAAATAAATAAATAAATAAATAAATAAATAAATAGATTATAATATTAATAAATATTATTAAATAAATAATAAATATAAATAAATAATAATAAATAAAAGATTCGCTTAAGATAAAAGGTAAGGACTTACAGCCCAGATTGACTTCTGACCTCCATAGACATGCTGTGACATATATACACCCTCAATATAAACACAAACACATGCACAGATGAAAAAAAAATTCTGACAAAGAAAATAGCATGATTCTTATTACTTTAAATGCAATGGCAGTCTTTCAATTATTTCACTGCCTGCAAATAAGCCTATTCAATTCAGATTAAAAATGTATAGGCAGGATTATTGGGAAGCTGCACTCAGACAAATTAACTGGTCTCAAGGACCTAGGCCAGAGAAGTCACCACAGGGCAAGGGGGAAGAGAAACGGTCCTCATGCAGAGAGAGAATAGAAGGAGAAGACAAAAGAGAAGGCAAGGTGACTCCAAAATTTCTGGATTATATAGTGCAGAGCCTCTTGGGTAAGGACAGGTTGGCCCATTGGCTGGAAAGTTCACAGTTGGGAACAGGGTATGCCAGGTAGGGACTGAGGGATGCTGGGAGAACAAGGGGCCAGGTCTGTTTTGATCTGTAAAACAGTCACCTCAGTCACTTTTCCCAGGGTCTCATTTCAGATATGCAGTATATCTGAAAGCAAACAAAATAAATATTAGATATATATCTATATATTATATAAATTATATTATAAAATATATTTTAAATAAAATATATATCAAAGAAAATTTTAAGATCATATAGTATTGAAAATATTTCCTGATATTGGACAACATCTGGAAAAGATCACAGAGCACAATTACCTATAGGGTTTGGGACATGCAGAGGGGACCTGGCAAGATGACAGGCAAGGAGGAGTTATATAATTCACACTGAAGTAGATCAATAGCTGAAACATCCTCTGTCCAGATACTCGCCCAGGGAAGACACAGTATAAGAACCTGGAGGTCTCTAACAGTTTTTGGAGAGTTTATCAAAACCTGGCTGGGAAGGAAGCTGCCACCACATATATTTAGGATCCAGGGCCTCTTAACCACCACACATGATACTTTGAAATGAATACCTCTTTTCTGTTCATAGAATTTATTGTAGAAATTTTTATAGATCCCTGCTGCTCTACTATACAGCAATGATACATTACCCCCAGCTAAGTGCAAAGCAAAGTGGTCCCCAGAAGTTGGTAAATGTTCAGGGTGGGTAGAGAAGGAAAATTAGCCATAGAAGAGAGTCCCTGAATAGAACTACTGAGACACCCCTAGAATGCCAACAGTTAGTTTCCATCTGTCTGCATTCCAGGGTTGACATATAGAGCTATTCTTATTGAGGTTGTGATACATCTATTCAGTCATCCCCCTCTTTTCTTGGTCATTATTTTGCCCATTTATTTTGAAGACTTTTATTCCTGGCCTCCCCTCCTACAGTTCTTCATCCCATTCTCCCTCCTCTCTGTCTCTAAGAGGATGCTTCTCCACCACCAGGCCTGTCCCCTCCCTGAGGCCTCAAGTCTTGTCAAGGATTAGGCACATCTCCCACGGAGGCCAGACCAGGTAGTCATCTGCTATGTATGTATATATCAGAGTCCTAAGAAGAGCTTTTATATGCTGCCTTGTTGGTAGCTCAGTGTCTGGAAGCTCTCAGGGGTCCAGGTTAGTTAAGACTGCTGGTCTTCCTATCAGGTCTCCCTCCTCATCTGCTCCTTTTGTTCTTCATTTTAACCATAGGGGGTCCCTCATTTCAGACCTATGGTTGAATGTAAGTATCTGCTAGTTGGGCCTCTCAGAGGACGGCCATGCCATGCTTCTGTCTGTAAGCACATCATAGCATTGGTAATAGTGTCAGGCATTAGTGTCTCCCCATGAGATGGATCCCCAGTTTAGCCAGTCACTGAACCAGTTTTCCTTCAGTCTCTTCTTGATTTTGGTCCCTGCAGCTCATTTAGACAGGAATCTCCTCTTGAGGCCCTTTCTCTATGATGGAGGTAGACACTTCGAGTTCCCTCTCCCCACTGTAGGACATTTCATTTAAGGTCCCTCCCTTTGACTCCTGAGAGTCTCTCTCCTCCTGGGTCTCTGGTACATTCTAAAGGGAAGTCCTGCCTCCTACGTCCCAAGGTTGCCTGTTTCCTTTCTTTCTGCTGGCCCTCAGGACTTCATTCCTATTTCCAAACCCCCATACCTGATCTTGTTCCCCCTTTTCCCTTCTGTCACCCAAATTTCTTCCTCCCTCTGCCTCCCCTTATTATTTTATTCCCCCTACTTAGAGGGATTGAAGCATCCTCACTTGGAGTTTCTGCTTGTTAAACTTTTTAAATTCTGTGGGTTGCTTCCTAGGTATTCTGTACTTTGTGAATAATATCCACTTTTTATTGAGCACATTTCATTTATGTCCTTTTGGTTCTGAGTTACATCACTCACGATGATATTTTCTAGGTCTATCCATTTGCCTGGAAAACTCATGATGTCCTAGTTCTTGATAGCTGACTAGCATTTCATTTTGTAAATGAACCACATTTTCTGCATCCATTCCTTGTATGAGGGACATCTGGGTTATTTTCAGATTCTGGCTATTACAAATAAGGCCACTACTCTATTAGCTCTTTACTCCCTTTTTAAATTGGGTTATTTATTTTTTGGAGGTTAGCTTCTTGAGTTTTTTTTTCTGTGTATATATTTTGAATATTAGCCTTTTAATGGCTGTGAGGTTAGTGAAGAGTTTTTCCCATTCTGTAGGTTGCCAATTTGCCCTATTGACTGTGCTTTTACCTTACAGAAGCTTTTCAGTTTCATGAGGTCCCATTTTTCTTTCTTTTTTTATTGGATTTTTTTTATTAAGACTTCAAATGTTATTCCCTTTCCCAGTTTCTTCCACCTACCTCCAAGTCCCCCTATCCTATCCCCACTCCCCCTGCTTCTATGAGGGTGTTCCCCCAACCATCCATCCACTCCAGCCACCTCACTCTCACATTACCCTACACTGGGGCATTGAGCCTTCAGGAGACAAAGGTTCTCTCCTCTCACTGATGCCCAAGGCCATTCTCTGCTACATATATGGCTGGAGCCATGGGTCTCTCCATATGTACTCCTTGATTGGTGGTTTAGTCTCTGAGAACTCTGGAGGGTCTGGTTGGTTGATATTGTTTTTCTTCCTATAGGATTGCAAACCCCTTCAGCTCCTTCAGTTCTTTCTCAGTTGATGACATTAGAGCCTGAGCCATTGAAGTTCTGATTATGAAATTTCCCCCTGTGCCAATAAGTTTGAGGCTCTTTGCCAGTTTCTTCTATTAGATTTAGTGTATCTGGTTTTATGTTGAGGTCCTTGATCAACTTGAACTTGATATTTGTGCAAAGTAATAAATATGGATCAATTTCAATTTTTCTACATATAGACCTGTAGTTAGACCGTTGAAGATGCTTTCTTTTACCATTATAGATTTGTGGCTTCTTTGTCAAAGATCAAGTGTCCATAAGTATGTGGGTTGGTTTTTGGGTCTTCACCTCTATTCCATTGATTGACCTATCTCTGTACCAGCACCTTGTATTTAATTTTTTTACCACTGTTGCTCAATAGTATCGCTTGAGGTCAGGGATGATAATTCTCCAGTTCTTTTATTGTGAACAACTGTTTTCATTATTCGGGGGTTTTGTTTTTCCATATAAAATTCTAGCAAACCAAATAATAAAAAACAAAAAAACAAAAAGCCGGGCAGTGGTGGCATACGCCTTTAATCCCAGCACTTGGGAGGCAGAGGCAGGCAGATTTCTGAGTTCGAGGCCAGCCTGGTCAACAAAGTCAGTTCCAGGACAGCCAGGGGTATACAGAGAAACCCTGTCTCCAAACAAACAAACAAACAAACAAAAAACAAAACCACCCCCCCCCAAAAAAAAAACAAAAAAACAAAATCAAAAACATTAAAACAATCATTCACCACAATAAAGTTTGTTTCATCCCAGGGTTGCAAGATTGGTTCAATATATGAAAATCCATTAACATAATCCACTATATAAACAAACTCAAAAAAATCACATCATCATCCTTGTATGTCAAAAAAAATTGACAAAATGCACACCCTTTCATGTTACAAGTATTGGAGCAATCAGGAACTCAAGGTGCCTCCCTAAACATAATAAAATCAGTATGTAGAAAACTAACAGACAATATCAAATTAAATGGAAAAATACTTGAAGCAATCCCACTAAAATCAGTGGCAAGCTAAGGCTGTCCACTCTCTGTATATCTATTCAATATAATACTAATAGTTGTAGCCAGAGCAGTAAGACAACAAAATGAGATTAAAGGGATAGAAATTGAAAAAGAAGAAGTCAAAGTAACACTATTTGTGGATGATATGATAGTATACATATGCGACCCCAAAAAAACTAACAGGAGAATTCCTACAACTGTTAGACAACTTTTGCAAAGTGTCTGGGTATAAAATTAACTTAAACAAATTAATTACCTTCCTTTATACAAATGTCAAACAGCCTGAGAAAGAAATTAGGGCAACAACACCCTTCACAATAGCCACAAATACTATAAAATGTCTTGGTGCAACTCTTATCAAGCAAGGGAAAAATCTGTATGACAAGAACTTCAAGTCCCTGAAAAAAGAAATGATATTTTATTTATTTATTTGCTTGTTTATTTATTTATTGCATTATTTTTATTATTTTATTTATTTAAATTACAAATGTTGCTTCCCTTTCTCGTCCCCCCTCCACAAGTTCTTCACCTCATCTGACCTCCCATTTGTTTCTAAGAGGGTGCTCGAACTCTCACCTCATCCTGCTTGGGAAGGTGGAATCTGAAGAGACAACCTACAGTAGATAGACATGGTCCCCATTTGAGGCATGGGGCCACCTGACCATCTTGAAAATATTTTGGCCCAGATTTTTTCCTGTCTAAAGGAAATTCAGTGACAAAAATGGAACAAAATTAATTATTCTGAAGCAATTTATTTTTGACAATTAATTTAACATTTACAAACAATGCACCCTGAGAGCTCAGTCTCAGAGAATGATAAATAAGTTGTATAAAATTAAAAGTGCTTAATAATGCAAGGGACAAAAATTCAAATCCAGGAAGCATCCAATTCTAATTTTAACTACAAAATAAAGAATTTGAATCTACACTATTTTTTCTCTTTATACTTGTATGTATAAAGTAACTCTTAAACCACTTATCACTGCCATCGTAAGAACTCCTACAAACATTTATGTGTACATGCATGATATATGCACATGTATGTGTGTGTGCACATCTGTGTTCTCATGTTTCTGGACACACATGTACTTTCCGTTATATCTTAACTACAAAATAAAGATTTTGAATCTACACTATTTTTTCTCTTTATACTTGTATGTATAAAGTAACTCTTAAGCCTCTTATCACTGCCATTGTAAGAACTCCTACTAACATTTATGTGTACATGCATGATATATGCACATGTATGTGTGTGTGCACATATGTGTTCTCATGTTTCTGGACACACGTGTACTTGCCTTTGTATCTTTATCTTTACTACATTGCCCTCAATTTAGAATGTTCACTGTCCTGGTGTCTTCTCAGTGTTAGACACATCTACATAATTTCTATACTTCAACTAAAATTAGTTACAATTTAAGTTCAACTGACCTGGTTATGCTCAACACTTTAAGAACAAAGTGTTGGTTGTTTTTAAACTGTGCAATGCAAAATAAAATTGCTTTTATTTGTTGGTATGTTTGTTGTTTATCATTCAAAGTAAAATTTTCACTTGTACATACTGGTATAGAAAACAAAGAATATTGCCTTCTGAAGGGTGAAGTTGTTGGGTTCTTTTTTTTTTTTTTAACATCAGGTTAGTATATTGTTAACTCATGAAAACATGCAGGAATCATAACTTTTTTTCTTCTTTATACATATCACTGAAGTTCTAATAATTTCAGTCAGTACATACATGTGTCAAGCAAGTCATCAGATTTAGATGTGTGCCTTTATGGAGTATGTTTTTGAAATATTTAGAAAATAGAAATCTAATAGAACAATAAAATTGAAATGGAGATATTTGGTTCTGTTTCATCTTTTGATTTCTAAAGTGTCCAAGTTCATTTAAACACATTTAAGTCTATTATCAATGCATTCATTCAAGATTCATTGAGAAACTTTAATGCATTATTATCACAATAATGACAGTTAGCTTTAATTGGTCTGCACTGCTACATTTAATGGGCATATGTTGTCAGGCTTTTATTATGTTTCAATCTGTTTGACCTGTTTCAAACAGATAACATATGTAGCATTTTTGAAAAGTGTGAATCATGATTATTGGCATAAAATTAACAGAATTTTGAATCAGAATCTCATTCTACAGTTATTTCTGAGGCAAAAAGGAAGGCTTAAGACACAAAAGAATAGATTTTCTTAGAGGTCCAAATTGACTGAGACATGGTTTAACATAGTCATGGCTTATCTTTTTTGGTGTTACTGAACTTTAACTTAAAAGGTAAAAAAAAATTGGTATATCTTTTTAAGTTAATAGGTAGCTAAGACATGCTGTGATCATCGATAGAGACTTAAATCATGTTTTAGTTTTGCGGCTTGGTATTAAACAATCTCTTATTAGTTCTTTTCTTTCTTTTCTTAGGTTCCTGTCCTGAGACCACAGCAGAAAGTGCCTTGGATGAAGGTGTGTATGATTCACATTCTCTGGCCACAAATGCATATTTTTGATAATTATGTTAATGATACATGGTTAGATAGCATTATAATTATAAATAGTATATGTTGTCCTGTCTCATCTTGCAAAATATATGCATGAAAAAATCAGAAGTCTCATTGTCAGATAAAACTATTGCTTGTGTACAAAAATTCTTAATCCACATAAACTAAAAAAGTCCCACAGAGTCTAGCAAACTGTTTATCATTGATATTGTCTCCCTATGACAATGAAACTGTTCAAGGATTCAGGGAAGATGGATCTATAATGATTCTGGAAATATATTATTTGCTATAGAATATGTGTACTCTAAGTTATAATTTACAGGTGTCTAGACTTTCAGTGAACAAATTATTTAGAATTATCTATTAGTTTGAAAACTATAGCATTCAGGAGTTCTCATAAGCCTATTGTTCAGTAAGAGGTACATGATCACTACAAGAGTGGTAAGGAGCCCTGTGTAGCCAGTTCCTGGCATCAGGCCTTTCATACTGGAATGCTAACACAGCTTTACAAGTCACTGCAATCAAACCCACCCAGGAAAGTTGAAATGTAGCAATTGTTTCCTAAGAGAAGGGTGAATCCAACTCTCATTCCTCAGAAATTTGGCCAAACACAAATAATAAACTTCGAGGATGATGAAATTGTGTGTGTGTGTGTGTGTGTGTGTGTGTGTGTGTGTGTGTGTGTATTTAATTTGACTGCTTTTCCGTGTGAGCATCATAGATGATAGTTTCATGTCCCAATATCAATAGGGTGGGTATCCACAGGCAGAAATGAGATGCAAATATGATAACCACTACACTATAGAAGCTGCACTGAGATGAAGATGTAAAGAATGGTGTGTAGAGAAACACCTGAGTGAGATGAGCAGGACAAGCAGGCACTTGAGAACAGTAGTGGGAGGGATGAAGACTGAAATTTGAGTAATGCTCTCAAGAGCTATTAAGGCCCAGTACTTTTCTCCAAAGGAAATACCAAGAGAATACTCACTTAAACTTCAACCTGCTAGGACAGCTTTAAGTGAACTATAGGACAAGGTAGAGAAAGAAGTTTTGATTCTTTTTGTTTTTCCCGGACTTAAGTAAATATCAAATAAACGTGGTGCCCGGGCACAGTATCTTTCTAGTTTCATTAAGTTCTCAGAGTACACTACAACTCTTCGGGGTTATAGTGCTAGAAGTGAGTTGCTGAGACAGTATTCTTATGTTTTTAAAAGTGATTCTACTTTAAGAGAAAAATTGGATATTGTCTCCTAGTTAGGAAGAAATGTGGATTATGTATTATCGTTAGTAATGATTGATGCTTGTCTGGACTTTTATGCAAACATAGCATTTGAGGAAATGCAATTATTGTCTGATCATTGTAATTTAATTTGACTCAAAAAATTTTGGATGCATTCATCTTGATTCTCTTCTATAAACAATGTGGAATTCTGTGAATGCACATGTGACTAGTTTCTTAAGATTTAAGATGTTAAGTATTCTTTACCCATTGGAATTATTTTTAGTCACCTTTTAGAGACTGTTGTGACTTTATACCATCTAAAATGAATATAGTTGAATGGCAATGCCAGGTTAAGAATGAATGGGTTCTGGGAGTTCTGGGTGTCTGTGTTAGTTGACACTGTTGTTCCTCCTATGGAGTTACAATCCCTTTCAGCTCCATCAGTCCTTCCCCTATTCTTCAATATTGGTCCGTGACCTCAATCCAATGGTTGGCTATAACTATCTGCATTTGCCTCCAGTTGCTGGTAGAGCCTCTCCAAGGACAACCATGCCAGGCTCCAGTCTGAGTGCACAATATAGCCTCAGTAATAGTGTCAGGATTTGGTGTATGCACATGGTCCAGTCACTGAGTGGCCTTTCTTTCAAACTCTGTTCCATTTTCTCCCTGCATTTCATTTAGACAGGATCAATTCTGGGTTAAGAATTTTGAAGATGGATGGGTGGCCCCTGCCTCAACTGAGGGCAATGTCTATATACTGGAAGTGTTCTCCAAGGGGCATACATGGGCTGGTTTGAGGACATGGACATATGTGTAGCAGAGGCCTGCCTTGTGTGGCCTCAGTGGTAGAGGATTGCTTATTCCTGTGGAAACTTGATTCTCCAGGGAAAAGAGATGCTGGTGGGGGTGAGGTGTTGGATTGTGTGGTGATGGTGAGGTAGGGGTGGGTGGGTATGTTGGGTAGGGGGAAAGGGGTAAAGAACTCAGCTAAGGGTACTGGGAAGGAGAAGAATTCTTGAAAGATAATTAAATAAAATAATTTAATACAGATTTAAAAAATAATAAATGAATGGGTTCAGGCACAAATTTCCCTCATGCAGAAGTTTCAGGATGACATTTGAAAAGGAACATATCAACTAATACATGGAAAGAATTCAGTTTTATGTATGGCAATCCAGACTCAATCTTCTTGCTGGGACTCTCTACTGTTATTCATCCCTCTTAGTTTCAGCACTAACTTTCTGACAAAGACTTGGAAACTAGGCTGTTTTCTAGCATAAATCCTAGAGAGTTATCATAACTTAAGGAAGTTTTGGGTGTGGTGTTGATTGCCATGGCTCCAAAATTCTGGGTTTGAAGTATGGTCGTCACTTTCTAGGATATAAGTATAGAGGAAAACTTGGGCCTGAACAGCAGGGCAAACATGCACTTGAGAACAGTAGGGAGGAGGGATGAAAACCAAAAAACTGAATATTGCACATAAGAGATAAAAAAGTTTAGTACATTTCACCCAAGGGAAATGCCAAGAGGGTATTTACTTAAACTAAGAAACCAGGGACAGGTAGATATGAGACAAGATAACATTTTGTAGCACTCATCAATGAATATGAGAAGATCTATGGGCAAAGTTACATGGCAATGAATAGGGGAAGAGAGCTTGAGGTACTTTGCACACTCTGAGACTAGCCCTGCCCCTTAGTCCTACTATTGTAATAGACTCTGCTGACAACTGAAGTAAAATTGGAAATGGATATATTCCTAACTAATCCATATAATTCTCAATCTAGGTGGCACCTTGATTTCAGACTTGCAAAGCCCCCATATCATGTGTCTACAATACATGATATTATAGATGATAAATAGATGATAAATGTGGTCTGTTTTAAGTAAGTTTGTTTGCAACAAAGGAATCTCACTGTTTAGGTATAGTTGTATCTCCTTTTAGTTTATGCATAGAAAAATGTGACACCATTTTGATTATATTTAAGGAAATGCTTTTGGGAAACTAGTAGAGTTAAGTTATAAAAGTAGAATTCTTTCTGATAGGATCTAATATGGGGAGTAAAGGATGTCCTTTACCACCTGCCTGCCAGAGAAAGGAGCACTGAATTAAATCTATTATGACAGTGTCTTGATCTTAGACGTTCAGTCTCGAAAACCGTGAGAAATAAATGTATGTTGTTTCTACACCTGGTACGTGGCATTTTATTACAACAGCCTGAACTAAAACACAATTTGATATCAAATGAGGTGTTATTGTGAATACAGCCAAAAGCATGGAAGGACTTTGAAATTTATGGTGGAAAGAAGCTTGAACTGCTTAGAGGCACATGGTGGAAATTTGTTTGGCTTTGATGAAGCCTCAGCATGCTTTAAGAATCTGGTGGAAAATGCATTTTGGTCCTGGTTGAAATGTGTTTGTGTATTTTTATAGAAGATTGAATTTTTGAGCAATAAAACCAGACATTTAGCTGATAATATTTCTAAATGAAGTCTTAAAAAAAAATCTTTGCTCTTCATGACTACATACGCACAAAGAGAGACGGGTTGGATAATAGTTTGTTTTCTAATTCATTGACAATGTATTACCAAATTTTGTTTATCTTCAACTGTCTCCCCTCAGCCCAGTCTTATCCCATCTCTCTTCCAGGGAATCCTGTCTTCCCATGAGTCCTTTCTTCACTGTGTATCTTTTATCTTTAGTTTTTGGGTATCCTGAGTTTAGTTAAGAATCCTCTCAGAAGTAGAGGTTATTAATTAGAATAAGGATAACTTACCAGTGGCTATACCACTGAATAACCCAGTACACACTCTTCTCAGTACAGTACCTCGGTTATGGACAGGGCCTCATTAATTCTTCCTTTATGCCTGGTAAAATGGTGATAGGAATGATCTTGAGAAGGTTTTGTGTGGCTAGACACAGCTACATGAAATCATGAGATCAATGGACAAGACTAAAATATACTGTTTCACAGAAATCTTGCTCAAACTCGGTGTCTTCCATTTTTCTTTTCTATTTATGCTTCCACAATCTTTGATCCTTGCAGAGAATGAGGTTGATAACCCATTTATAGCTGAATACTTCATAATCACTTATTTTCTACATTTTGACAGGTTATAAGTCTGTATAGGCCAATGCCTGCTGCCGAATGAAAGTTATGTGGTTTAGGATGAGAGAGACACTAATATATAGGTATAAACTTTAAGAAGGAAGCTTAAAATCATTTCATTTCCACTTTACAAAACAACAGTAGTAGATTCTAACCTAGGTATATAAACTCTACAATTACTGCCTCTTGATTAGGTTTATAGTACCAGGAGTGAATTTCCTCCCATAGATCTAAAACTGATTGGTCACTCCTGTAATAGTGGTGCTACTATTTCAATAATAGGTATAACTTGCCAGACATATAGCTCTTTAGACCCACAGCTTGCTAGTACGATTGATAGCTTTCTTCCCCATGCAGTATTTAAGGTACTTTCTGGCATGATGAAAGCTAAATGACAGGCAGAAAACTTCTAGCTCTGATGCATCTTGATTTTTCAATGTCCACACCACAGGTATGTGATGTCTTCAGTGATAGTCTTTTGATTGAATTGTTTCAGACATCTCAAGAGATTATCAGTAGTTTCAATAATGTGAGGCTTTCTAAGACCGTATTTTATTGGTCAAGAAGGGTCTTTTGAGAAACAAGTTTTTCAGTACATAAAGACTTATGAAATTTCTGCCTCATTCATTTTTTAAAAGGAATGAGAAAATATGTTTCTAAAAAGTTATCAAGAATTTTCTAGACTATTACTTCAAATCTTGGATGATGTTTTAAAAGAAGGAGTTCCACCCAGTTCATTTAAAATTATAGAAGTGGGGCAAAAGGAAAGCCAGCTGTTGTATGTTTGGTGCTTCACAGGATAATAGAGCTATGTGATGCCACACACATGCTGATCTTTCACCGGAATGAGGATGGCACTGAGTCTCAGAAAGCCAAACCCCTGCACACAACGTCTTGAAAAAGGTCAACCCTAAAGACAAAGAAAAGGAGCCCTGCAGCTCTGGAAATGGGACTGTTGCCATATAGTGTTAGGAATATGTTGATACCTTTTGTCTTTGATACCCTCAGGTTCCAAAATGGTGAAAACTCTATTCCTGGGTCTTGATACACTGTTCTTACCACTATTGGTGCAGACTAATGTACCAGTAAAATGATCATAAAACCCCGTGTTTTTCAAGACAGAAACAGAGGAAATAGTGGGTTACGGAATGAGCCCCCGTATTGTCTTAGGTAACTGGAATTCTATTCTGTTTATGTAAAAATACTAGGTAAACAAGAAGACAACTTGGGTAGGCAATAGTAACTATTTTCATCTTTTAATGTAATTGAAAATTTTTATTGTACACCAATGTGCACTTAAACAAAATGCACTCCACATATACTCTGCCTGGTTTTGCCCAATGGTAGCATTCTATAAACTTTACTATCATTTCACCACCCAGATGCTAAGATAGCTCTAACATTAGTATTGTTCAGACTTCCCTTATTTTTTAATAAGTTTTTCCATGTGAGCTGTATATATTTGATCACATACTGCTGCATAGTCACGACTTTAATAAATTCAAAACTTCCACATGCTCTGTGGGGTCCTCTGGTAACCTGCCTTCACCTTGACTCTACCGCACAACCACCACTGTACTATTTATTTTTAATTTTTAAATTATATATAAATTAGATCCTTAGGAATTGTCTTTTGTTTTGTTCTGCTCAATATATTTTAGATATTTCTCCAGTTTGGTAAATGTGACATAGTCACTTTATTTGTTTATTTACATTTGTTGTTAAGAAGTGTTCCACTGTGTGTGTGAGATACAGTTTGTCTGTTAAAAAGCAACTAATTCTAGCTTTTGCTACAACATTTTGTACAAATGTATCTTTGAATATTTATAAGAATTTAAAGTTACATATTTAAACATAAATAGCTCATAAATACTAAATAGTGTTAAAATGGTTTCATTAGGATGTATTACTTTTCCTGAGAAAAGTAGCTTGTGTGTGTGTGTGTGTGTGTGTGTGTGTGAGAGAGAGAGAGAGAGAGAGAGAGAGAGAGAGAGAGAGAGAGAGAGAGAGAGAGAGAGAGAGAGAGAGAGGGAGGGAGAGAGAGGAGAGAAAAGAGAGACAGAGAGACAGAGAGACAGAGACAGAGACAGAGAGAGACAGAGAGAGACGAAAGAGGGCAGGATGGTTTATCCATCACCCAGAACACTCATAAGAATAAATAGAAGCTTCAGTAATAGTTCTAAAGACTGCAAGAGAATTAAGTTCAGACAGAAAAATTACCCCTCTTTGGGACATCTGAGAATGGGAGATGTTTGGTGTTGAGTAAAGCAGAAAGTATTTTTTGGCAATAAGAGCTTAACCTAAATACACTGTGGGCTGGAGAAGAGATAATGTCGGGGAATCTGGAACTAGAGATACAGAATTCTTAATAGGGGAAACCCACTGACAGTTTGTCATTCAGGAAAACATTGGCTGTTGCCAAAACCAACTTCTCTGAGTTTTCAAACACAGACTCAGTTTACATTCACAATTTAAAGCTATTCAGTTCAAGGGCACAGAAGTTCATTCAAACAAGCATGGACTCCAGTTTCTTCTTCCATCAGTACTGTGTGAATTCTGAGGTGTGGGATTATCCTAGAGAGCTAAAAACTACAAAATCTGAAAAGAGGAGCAGAGCCTGAGTCAGTCAGTGGGTGCCCATCAACTGCAAAGTGATCTAGTTTTGCAGCCAGTGTCAATGCAGACTAACTAAAATCCAGCCTGGACTATGTATTGTTATTAAAGCATCACAGGGAGTCTTGCTAGGAATAAAACGACTAAGACAAAAGAGTAAGCAACTTGAATGTCAAGACTGACAAATGATGCATACAGACAGAAGGATGGATTGCTTGGAACACTAATTTTTCCGTGAAGATCATAAAAACTTTTTTGTTAAAGCATTTGAATACTGAAGGTTTGAAATAAATATTACACTTTGTTTTCAATTAAACAGCAAACTCTGATACTCTGACAATCCCATTTCCTTTCTACCTGAGTCATATCCTTGGTTCCTTAATCCCATTTGAAAGTATACAGTGATTGAAGAATTAGCATCATTGGGAAGAGAGGCCCCTTGGTCTTGCAAACTTTATATGCCCCAGTACTTGGGAACACCAGGGCCAAGAAGTGGGAGTGGGTGGGTAAGGAAGCAGGATAGGGAGAGGGTACAGGGAACTTTTGGGATAGCATTTGAAATGTAAAGAAAATATCTAATAAAAAATTAAAAAAGAAAAAAATTACTAAACTGGTATATTTTTATTTGGAAGGAGTTTTGGTTATACTTAAATCAGAAGAGTGTCCCGTGTGAGTTGTAAGCTACACTTGCTGTTCTGGTTACTCTAGGTATATGAAGGTGAGTGAGATGGAAAAGTGACAGTGGAACAGAAATGGGGGTGATTGCTTTCTCACATTCTTCTATTGGTATTTGTCTAGGCTTAGGCAAGGCACAGTACAGGGACCTCAACATCCTTCTAACTCCTTTTGACAATTGCCTGCGCATTTAGGACAGTGGGTACTTGTCACAACTGCTCTGGCTCTGATTTCAGAGTGTGCTGCAGATGGCCTCTCTCACAACCATGGATTAGGAGAATTTGCATGCAGAGCAATGCATCTTAATGTGACATCATTAGTGACAGGCCCATGGCATAATAGGTCTGACTAGGGCTATTTATCTCATTCCATACCAGACTCTCTCCCTCAAGTAACTACAGCACACACTTCATGAGTGAAGCTACATGTTTACATATTGCTTTCAGTAAGATAAGTGCCTAAAACAAAAATGTAAACCTTATTCCCCAAAAAGTAATTGGCTGGAAGTAAGATTGATGGAATACTGCCTGCTTTCCGCACAAGAAAGTGATGAGTAGCTATGGGAATAGTATTGCCATTATGTTGAACAATATACATTAGGTAGAAGAATGACTTTTCCCCATGTTTTCTACGAAGTGAAGAGTGTGTAATTAAAACTGCAGACTAAGGGATTAGGCTGCATTAGGCTTTCATATGGTGGGTAACTGGGAACATTTTCTAGCAGTGCTAGAGGCTCACCCTCACATATCAGAGTCGGCTTTATCCAGACATAAGCACAGCCACGTTGCTTATAATTGTAACTTGCAATGATTAGATTGTGGAGGGATTAAGTAAGAATGTTCAAGAAATGGTTTCAATCAGGCTCTAGACTTTCCAAAAAGGAATGAATCTGGGCAATAGTCCCGGCCATGGACTGTAAGGACAGGGTGACAGGACTGGGGTTAAAACGAGCAGTGTGCGGAATGTGTTTTTGGAAAGATGTGTTGTAACATACTTATCTTATGGACTCTTTAGGAAATTATGATGGAGGTGGTGAGATCCACAGTTAAATGAGAACACTGATTCATATAGCACATAGGTAAATACATATAAGGAAAATGATGTAATTGATTTCAAACCTACATTCTTTCTATGAAATTATAATAACCAGCTTTAGATATGGAAGGAGAAAGTTTGTCTAAAATCTATTATTTTACTATGGAGGAGGTAATGATTTTATAATAAATTATGCTCTGAATTCTCAACTACTTTAACTCTCTGAAATTGTTTCTCATTTATACTAGAAAAACAAGTGGGTGAAACTGAAGCCATAAAATTTATATTGAAAAGTCTATGATTTCTTCAGATATGTAACATGCATCTGGTAGGTATTGTAAGCCGAGAACTGCTGTAAAAGCTGCAGATGCCAAAGTACACTCTCTTACCACTTGGTTTTTATCATGGAATCTAAATAGTTTAATGTGTGTATAACAGAATTTCCATTTTCACGAAATTTAAATGAAGAGTAAATATTACATTGTATCACAAACACAATAAAAGATGAAAGTTTCCTTTGTCAGTTTGTTTATTTTCTTTTCTGATCAATTGCTAAGGAAATTATCATGAAAGAAATCTAAGTAAACAAAGCCCATCTTTCCTGTGGGACTTGAATTATTGTAGTACTTTGTGTTGTTGATATACTGACTATAGCATCTAAGAGTAATTCTGTAAGAAATGTTCTTTTTCTTGCTGATTCCTTAAAGATCTTTTATGAAGCCTATTTTCCTAGTCACTCACCAGTTTAAATGGTTGCATAGAAATTATTGCATGTGAAATAATGCTTACCAATATAATTCAAAATGACTTAAGTATTCTATAGTAAAAAAATGTAGTAATGCAGAATCTTTAAAAATATGGAATCAGTAACTAAATGATAGGCTGTGTTTCCTAATGACTAAGAATACAAAATGCAGAATCAATTGGGTATCATTCCATTTTTTTCCATTTACTGCTTTAAACTCCACTCACTGTGGAGTTGACCATCTTTAGGACAAAATTCAGTGGAATTTATACATTGAAAAAAAATGTATTTACACCTTCTATTTGGTTTCAAAATATTTCACTATACCAAAGAAACATTCTTTACCCATCATTGGTTGTTCCTTCCCTTGTGCCACACTGTAATCAGACTGCTTCTGCTTACATTATGGGATGTTCTCCCTACACTCCCTGACACTCAAAGATCGTATAAGCTGCTTATGAGCGTTCAAGCACAATATTAAGTGTTAAGTAAATGTGGCAAGACATTTTAATTTACTTGGCTCTTTTATACACATAAAAGGATCTGTGTTCTAGAAGTTCTTTTCAGCAATTAGGAAAAGAAAGGAGAGAATCACATATGTTGGCTGTTTGAGCCTGGGCTATATGTAATGGGGAATATTATGTAGCCAACAAACATTAGTGAAGGAAGGAAACCTCTACATGTCTCTAGGTGTTCGTTTATTGCCCAAGGGAGGAAAAAACAGCAAAACAAACAAACAAACAAACAAACAAACAAAAAAACATTGCAAGCATGTACTATGGCCTATTCAGCCACATAATGTTAGATATCCTCTCTTTCTGAATCTTTCTGAACACAGGAGAAGAGAACTCTGCTTAGTCTCACTGACCTGACCATCTTGCTATATATGGCATTAGCAACAAGAAATATTTCTTAAAAGCATATTTTGCATTAGAGTTTTTTTATCATAAAACCTGAGACACTATGCTATGTCCATGGTGTGGTTCGGTTCATGGCCCTCAGTCTTCTGTCATTTTGCCTGATACAGCCTACTAAATTGTGATGCCTAAGCTATCACAAAATTATCTGAAGGTCTTATTTAAAACTAAATATTTCTTATCCTTTAAGGCAAAATTTTACTCGTTAAACGCGTAATGAACCCTATAATGTAATAATTATGATATAATTAGTATAATATAACTATAATACAATAATTATGGTATTTTGGCTATACTGTGGCAGATAGCTTATAGAGAATACTGTGCATGTCAGATTCCTTAATGACTATTATATAAATCTGAAATTATGAAAAACAGATTTCCTTCAGTCAGTTTCTTCCAATTTTATATTTTAATACCTTTCCTTGAAAATGTATTCGAAGATTCATGTAAGGCATGACAGGCAGCTCATTGATTGTCAGGGCAAATAACACAACTCTAATCTTAAAGACAGTAAGATATAATTTATTCTGGAGTCATTTTGAGTGAATATGGTCTGGGAACACATATTTAGCTTACCCAAGATTCCATGGTCTACTGTGGAAGCAGTTTCCTGGAGTTTTACAGTTTTCAGAGCAAAGAGAATCATAAATCTAAGCAAGTTTAAAGTACATTTGTGGGTACATCAGAGAAACAGTTAAGGCAAGATGGGGAAAGCTTTTCTCTAGGCGTTAGAGGCTATCTGATGACACTCTCAGTTTTTGGCTTGGCGAAAGCTAGTAGTCTAATACATTTTAGGAGACTTGTATCTATTAGTCATAGGATATGGTTCAAACATTGTGGTGAACAGGGGGGCTAAAGCTAGTCCAAAATAAGGTTAATTAGCCTCTGGACCTGCAACATTCCAACTTCTGCCCATCTTCGCAGTTATAAACAGACACTCACTGTAGATACAGCTGGTTTCTAGGAATTTGCATTCACTGCATCATACTAAGCATAGGGACCACTTCAAATGTCAAATGTAGAAATGACTGAGCAAGCTTCTTTTCATTACTTTTATTTATAAAATGAACACTGAGTGCTTATAGCAAAACAGATTAAATATCCCATTTATCTTCATGATATTAATATAGTTTTCACAAACAGATCCGTAAGCAGTAAATGATTATTCAGAGCAGAGCAGGCAATAGCACTGTAATGTTTAATTACGTAGAACATAGTTTAGGTTTCTCTCTGCAAATGTCTCTTTGACCTTCTAACTGATTTCTCTCTAAACATCCCTGAGAAGCACACAAGAATTGCTACTATTTATCACTATTTGCAGAGAGATTGAAAACCTGGGACATGAGCTGGCTTGAAGAGGGTCACAGAGTCAGTCTGTCAGGCAGCAAAAAGAATTTATCACCCAGGTCCTTGATTGTTAATTTTCTCAACTATAATAAGAGATATATCCTATTTCCTATATCTCTTCCTAGAATTCTGTACAAGTTATCAATTCTTTTGTATGGTGTCAGAATTAAAGACATGTGCCATAACGCCTCGATGCATTCTGTGTCTATCAAATATGGCTTTTCTTGTTCATCAAATATCTTTATGCTATTATTTAATAAATCATGTATTCAATTAATCTATTCATGTATGTACTAGATACCTACTGGGTCTATATAATACTTCTATCACTTTGCTAATAAGAAATGCAATAATATTACCGTACATAGTCTTCCTCAATTTCTATAGTATAAGAAGAAACAATCAGAAAACAGAAAAACTATATTGTGCAATAATACTGTGTTCAAGCTGTATGGAAAGTGAGCTAAAGTTAAGAGTCTATGAGTCTCGTGGACCTCTTTGTAGGAATCACGAGTTTTCTCAGAAAACAGGAGATTTAAGCATTTTATCTTTATATGTGTGACTAAGAATTTACATGAATCCAAAGTACAGATACATGCACAAGGTAGTTCTCAGTCTCTGTCCCATGAAAGATACAAATGTCCATCGTTGGAACATTATTTTTGAAGCAACAGTTACCTCCAAAGTAGACAGTGGATCCTATCAACACATATGACTTTAAATCCTGTGTACTTCCTTCATTAAATCTACCATCATTCTGGGGGCCCATTGACTCCACAACTTAAACTTGTATTTTGAAATCCATGCTAGCATATAAAAAGGGAGATAGAATTTTAAAATACTAAAACTACATAAAGGAAATAGTCATCTCCTAAATTAGCCTGGTATGGTTCAGCCTGAAGGGTATTTTTGCAACTGAGTAGGAAATCCTCAAAATGTAATGGAAACACTGACAGACATTTAACTATACCAGCTCTGGTAGGTCCAGCCATAATTCACTTCATAATACAAATTGATATGTTGTCCAGAGGGGTCCCTGCACTAGTGTTATTGAGTGTCTTTTAAAAAGTTCTGGTTCCAGGCTATGGAGCCTCAAAATGAACCCAAATGATTCTTTCCAGATAAATTTGAAGTTGGGTTCTCAATTACACTAGGGATGTCCTTAAGGCAGGCAACATGGAAATGTCCTTTACAAAACCAACTAAAGTGAAAGAAGCAAATGGAATGAAACAAAGTTTGTTGTATTAAAAGTCTAATATTTCTTCCCACAAGGCTTACTTATTGCTGAGCACCCAGAGGTGAAGGAGGCTGCACGCTTTGATGTAAGTGGGGTTAGCTGTTAAGTGGGCCATGAGGACAATCTCTGTTTGCAAAAAATCATGTGTGATGCCAGAGTTCAGCCACCCCAATGACCTTGCTGGCCAGAGTGCCCCATGACTTTAAATACAATGCAAATGAATTCAGTCTGAGGGGGCCCTCATTGCCAAGCTCATCTACAGCTTTTGATCACTTGTTCCAAAAAGGTTCTGCCAGGTCACACTTAATGGATCTTATAAACAGTGTAAAAGGATTTTTCCAAATGTCTCATGCAGCTAATAATTTGAGTGCGAAAATAACTGCCCTTTGTTCCACTTCTGTCCCCTTCCCCAAATGCAAGGTCTCGAGGTGCCTTTATTGCAAACGTTTAGTAATGGTATGCTTTTCTCTCAGACCAAGATTTCTTCTAACTTTCCTCTTGGTTTGTATAGGTGTGACTGTGAAGGCTTCACTGCATTCTTAAAGTAACACTGAATCCCGAAAAGCACTACTCGGTACTTGCAGAAAATTAGGAGCAAAAGGAATTTAGTGTCAGCTTTTCTAGTGTAAACCGTATAACCTTGAGTCCATTGTAAGCTCTATAGGCCTCAATTCACTCATCCCTAAAGCAAAGGTCAAAGCTATCTCTTATGTCCGTTAATTTTGGTCCATGGTACCATTTAAGATTGCTAATGAGTTACTTAAATATTGAAGCCTGCATTAAGCCTTACAGAGCGCATAACTGGCAAGATTTTCTTCTCAATTATTCGTGCTAATAGGGGCCAAAATGGCATAGATACTTTAAATTCATAGATAATCCTCAAATTTCAATTTAGCTGAGTATTCCAACTTTGTCCTCTGCCAAACCATTTGCAAGGGATTCAAATTCCTTATCATATAGATATTCAACACATGAACTTCCTAAGCTTGAAATAAAAAACAAAGCAAGTGACATTGTATTTGAAGCATAACCAACAGGTTATGTTTTAAAACATTCTACCACTCTCACTAATGTTTATATTCATTAAAACACTGATTCCATGTCAGGCACTTTACAAATCACATTATTTAAACATTGTGCAGTGGATATAGTTTCTCAGGGCTGCTGTCACACTGTCACTCACTGAAAGACTTGTAGAACAGCAATGCATAGAGGTAAAGTGAGGTGGGGACATTTGAAACCAGCTTGAAGAGAAGAGTTTTGTGTCCTTTCTCAGTCCTTCAAAGGTGTGTGTCTCAAGACTTTCCTCCACTCCTCCTAGCTAACTAGCAATCTATAGGACTCTCACAGATGCCTCATTCTATTGTCTGTCTTAACTTCCCTGTCATTTTCTGGTATTCACTTACTATTCATTTAAAAAAAATATAGGAGTTTTAGTGGACTAAGGCCAATAGGTATGACACACCTCCCTTCAATGTGACAGTAGATGTCTTCAGTGTGGCCCTACCTTTCTTTAGTATGAGCCACATGTTACTTCAGAGTGTGCTTTCCCATTCAGTGTGATATACCTCCACTCAGGTTATCACCTTAGTAGAAGTTCTTATTTCCAAATAAGTTAGGACTGAACATACACCTGTACATGAGTGGTGCAATCTATTCTACAGCAATCATCATTATTTGCACATTACCTATGAGAAAACCAATATTTTGGGGGTGAATTAATTCACCTAAAGTCAAAAGCCTGATTATGATACACTGGGCATCATGGTTTCATATCTACAAAGTAAATGGCTCTATTTATTATTTAGTGAATTATGTGGACACTACAAAACAAACACATAAACAGACAAACAGAAAAACCAGAAACATGTGATATTAGGCTACTAAGACTAGGAGCATTGAGCAAAATTCATTAAGTGAATTTAATGATGTATCATACTCAGCTATGCTGACTGACAGGTACCCAAAGTCCTCGAAAGAACCAGAACTAACTAACTAATTAACACACACACACACACACACATATAAATGGGTGTACGTGTGGAAGAAATGTAAAATTCTACAGAACAAAGAGAGGGTAATATGAAAAAAAAAAAAAAAAAAAAAGGATGACAGGTAGGCCAGAGAACACATGGGAGGGATATTAAATAGGACTAGTCTGTGGGTGTGGAGGAGTCAAGAAGCAGAGAGCAGAAGTGCTAGTTGGGAATAAAGACAACCACAAACCATATTTTGTTCTAAAGTTTCATAATGGCATCTGACACAATATCAGCAAATTTTAAAAATATAAACTTTTTAAAAAAGTGTACAGAACCTATCATGAATCCAAAGTTACTGAGAAAGTAACCTGAACCTCAAATCACTTTGGAAACAACATAAATTAATATATCCATGTAATTACTACCACACATAGACACACACACACACACAAACACACAAACACACACACACACACCCCAAACATACCAATGATTGCTTATCTCTGTAAAGAGAGTTTTTTTGTTTGTTTGGTTTGGTTTGGTTTTGTTTGTTTTGTTTTGTTTTGTTTTGTTTTGTCTTGTTTTGTTATGTTTTGTTTTGTTTTTGGTTTTGGAGACAGGGTTTCTTTTTGTAGCCCTGGCTGTCCTGGAACTCACTCTGTAGACCAGGCTGGCCTCGAACTCAGAGATCTGCCTGCCTCTTGCTTTGTTTTTATTTTTAGCTTAATGTTTTCTACTACTTAATGTAAATTGAATAACAGCTCTGTGGAGCAAAGTCTTGGTTGTTTTACTGCGTTACTCTAAGTGTCCATGTTTTACCTTTTAATTCAAGAACCAGTAAAGCTACTGTGTTGAGAGGGACAGGAAAGAAGCCTCTGAAGCCAAGTGACAGCAGAACAGGAACCTCACATTTAGGTAGTACCGTGATTCCAAGTGTCCTTTCTCCAAAGCTGTTAGCACAGTTCTTAATCTTCCTTCACAGCGGCTGCCAGTGAAAATGAGTACCTGCCATCAAACACACTCTGCCCTGAGAAGTTCTATTTAATATCCTGCACCAACGTGGGGTAAAGCAGAACCTGGGATTTAGAAGGAACTATTGGGACATGTGTTTAAGAGATGGAACTCACTGAGACACTACCTGGATTTCTGAATCCTAAGTGTTCAGAGTGGCTGCCAACAAGTTATCTTTGTTTCCTAAGGGTTTTCTCATCTCAAAATTTCTACTGGGTGTTCAAAACGTGCCAAACTCAAGGATCCTGATACATTGTTAAATTCACACTGTATTTGATAAACCTATGTGCTTTAAATGCCCATGATTTGAAAAATCTTGAGGCCTCTGATCACAGTTCATTGAGAATCTGTTTGGTTTGTGCTTTGATCTTACAACCCCTTCCTATGACCGTCTACAGTGACTGCAGGAGAATCTTTGAGAAAGGACAGAGTACGCAGAAAGGAGAGCTGGGATCTAGGTTTCCTAGGCAGAGTTTTGGTAGGATTCTGATTTGCGCATGTCTGACCTGCGGGTGTCTATTACTTTCCTTTTAATGAATCTGTAGAATAGAAGCCTAGTCTCATTATTTGCAGCTACATTTTAATTTGTTGTTGATGAAGTAAAGCAAAAAAAATGCCATTTTCTTTTATCCTGTGATTGTCATTCACGTTTTTCTTTGGAGCATTCCAGTGATAGGTACAAGAGTGTGTCGCTGGAGGAGTGAAATTCCACTTCTCAATACTTATCACTTCGGATTCATTTAGGGTAGGCCTGGGGGAAAGGCATAAAGGATATGGCATGTTAGTAAAACTTTGCAGTTTGTATTAATAAGTGTTGATAAACAAGGATGCTGTTGCTAAATCAGTTTTATTCTTCAATCATTCAAGATTCCATTTTTGCCAATCAAAATTATCATTTCTAAACTCGCAGAGACATTTACTATGAAGTTCTCTGTAAGTAGTTTCACATACATGAGTTACCATATGAGTACAATTTATTTTTCATATTGTCAGTGAGACATATTTGCTTCGTTCTTGAAGTTCTAGTTCTTGCTAAGGCCAATTTGACGCAACTTCTACTTTCTATTGTCTTTATCCCTTAGTGGACAAAGGAGAATCCAGGCTGTAAGTTGTAAACCTAGAGCTATTAAGAAAGCTACACTTCTAGCTGTTGTGTTATAAAGTTTTCAGATGAGTGCCAGCATCTTGATGCATGTTCCTTCTTGAAACCACCGTTGCTTAAAACAATTTAGAAAACAAATGATTTATTAAAAAGCCAGAGCTTCTCTACCACCCCTGGGACATGTATACTCTAGATTCTATGCAGGCTATTGCTTTGTTATGGATTCATAGAGGAATCAAGACTATTAAACAATGATTGATCTGATAATAACATCTGATGATGACATCCAATGTTGGATTATATTATAGTCACTGCTCTCAGAGTTTAAAGGATCAATAAATAATACGATGTTCTTCCCTTCCTGAGTTTGGAATCAATTCAGAATTAAGAGCCAGAAGGCAGACAAATGGAGGTCAAAGAGGCTGTTTTATTATAAAGATTATTGAAAAATACAGAATCAAAGGTGTGGGAAGCACGACTAATGCACCATCAGTGAGGTAAGCAAAGTGTCCAGTCTACTCATCAGTGTACCTGGACAGCCAATTTCTCTCCAAGAGAATTGATTTTGTCCCTTTATCTCTCAAATGGCATCAATGGTACTGTCAGAGAGAAAGAGGACTGGAAGGCACTGAGATGCAGGAGCCAGAGGGAGTGGGGCTAAATGACCTCAGTGGTTTTGCCAGTTTGGGGCTTGGAGGAGTAGGAAAACGTCTAGATATGTTGCTTTCATGGAAAGTAAGTAAGTAAGTACATAAAAAAGAGGGAGCATAGGACGATTGTCTTCTCTCTCTTTAGGCTGAAATTTTCTTAGCCTGTTAGGACTCAGCACTGTTCAGATTTCTCCTGTCTACAATTATGTTGTCCATGTTGTCAAATATAATTTAAAATATTATGCATAAATACGGCTCTCATATCAAAATTCTCAAATATGGATGACAAAATTTTATTAAAACCCTCATATTAATCCACTTTCCCATATATAAAAGTTCATTCAATCCTAATGTTAAAATTTCTAACTTAATTTCCAAGGATTCTGTAGCCAAGATTAATGTTTGTTTGTTTGTTTGTTTGTTTGTTTGTTTTCCTGCCAGGCCAAGTATCTACACTTGTTACTGAACAGAGCAGTGAGTTAGGAGTTGGCTCAGTGAAAAGTTTCTAAGTCGTATAGCATGTCTCAGTGCTACTGAGTAAACACCACCCTGATTTCCTTTGTAGTTTCCTTATTTACACACACACACACACACACACACACACACACACACACACACACACCTACTTCATTTACCATATAGTCCTAAAATACAGTGAACCCCAGCTGAGATGTTTCATTTCCTCTCCCTCTTGAGCTTGTTGATAGTCTTGATTTTCATTGTCTTAGTTCTAAGCATCTATAGTAATACATATTGTTACATTTCACTGACTCAACACAGTAAAATTCACTGCTAACTTTAAGAAGTTTTGTCCTTTTAAAGTTAATTTTTAGTAGTTAAGATAATGCTAGTTAGTGTGGATAGTTATACACATTTACAATACTATTCTAGTGTGTACAGCTCCCGAAATTTAAAATTATATCACAATTTCTTGTTTGAGAATTTCAGCTAGTCCCTCTTGTACCAGCTAAGTGGACATCTATGTCACTGTTGCCCAACTGTGTTGAATAGGCATCTTATCTCATGACATGGCTCATGCATGAACCGGTATGTAGGTACAATAAGATACTGGCTACACTCACTAACTCTAAATCTAGAGGTGGATGAGAACAGAGAGCCTACATTCTTATACATTTCCTTCTTAAAATCCATATTTATTTTTTTAGACATCCATGAATCTGGACAGCAGCTGTTGAAAGTTTTGTATGTGTGGTCCCAGGAGGACTGTGAAATCTCAGTATATTGTCTTCCTCTTTTCTGATACTCCTTTAGGGCCATCAGAAATGTCTTTATTTCCTGTTTCTCTGAGCAATAGATATGACCCCAGTGTTCTCTTTCATTTTCTTATTCCCATGTAGACTGCTAGGAGGCCTAAAACTGAATGTTTAACAGTTTAACCTATTAGACCTCTCGAGCAGAAATAAAGAAACAACACCGTTTATAGGATCTGACTCTTGTGTTTCCTTTTTTCTCCCTTCTTGCTCTGTGCTTCAGACATTTGTTTTGGCAGAATGTTTCTTCTGATGTTTCTACTGACAGTTAGAAGATAAATGTGTGTTCTCTCTGTCAAAAAACTCATGACATCTTGTCTGTCTTCACATTCTGTTGCTGATATTCTTCCCAAAGCTGCAGGTACTTAGAAGACAAATGGCTCAGACCTGTAGCCTTTATATGACCAGCTGTTAGGTCTGGTTCAGTTGTTGCTCCTCATCTTCTCCTGAGTCCTCTCTTCTCTACTTCTCATTCAGCATCTCAGTGTTTCCCATAGCTGACTTCAGCTTACTGTAACTTAGCACAAATGAGAAAATAGAAATTTATGATTCTTTGCTTAAGATTTTTCAACAAATGTTTGCTATTATTCTCTCTTCCCTCCTAGTTCTGTCAATATTATCGATGCTTCTCCTGCTCTGGGTCCTGAAGTGTTTTTCCCAAGGTGCTAGTTATGCTTGCTCGGATACAACTGCATCTGTCCTGATCCTACTACTGTGTATACAATGTTTAAGACTCTGTTCTTGCTGGGCGGGGTGGCGCATGCCTTTAATCCCAGAACTTGAGAAGCAGAGACAGGCGGATCTCTGAGTTCGAGATCAGCCTGGTCTACAAAGTGAGTTCCAGGACAGCCAAGGCTACACAGAGAAACCCTGTTTCGAAAACAAACAACAAACAAAAAGACTCTGTCCTTTTCTTCAGTTGAGCACAGACAATTTTGTAGTCTAGTAACAATTCCCTTGGACTTCTTTTCTAAACCAATTAAAAACATATTTGACCTGGATAAATGCTCTTTGCATTCCTGTATGCTAATTTACTCTTTAAGATCACAGCCTCTATTTAGAAGAACTCTTTGTCTTCTTGCTCAATTCATCTTCCTTTCTTTTCATTCCTGCTCTCATTCTGAGACCTACTTTGAATACACTGTAGAGTTTCTGTTAGATCATCAGAGTGAACTGAATGTCTCATAATAAAGCATTTTTGCTTAAATCTTTCTTTTACTTTATAATAATCTTTCGAGGTCTATTTTCAAAGAAGATTGTTTATTTTCTTTATGAGTACCTATATCTTGATTTATTTATTCATTATTAAACCATAGTATACTGTGGTTAAAAAATTTTCTTTTCATCTTTGATCCACAAGTCTAAATACAATTTATCCTATGACTAAGTGGTAGGGGCTCAGATGGGTTGACATATAATTCATTAAAAATGTTTGCCCTTTTGCAGTTCCTCTCTTTGAATGCAGCTCAGCAGAATAAAACCTGGGTGAGAGTGCATCCTAGTCTCTCTTCTTATTTCTATGATAAAATATACAGACAAAAACAACTTAAGGATAACAGAGTTTATTTTAGCCGTAGTGCAAGGTGAAGTCAAATCTATTGGGTAAGTTAATGCAGTCGGAGCTTGACGTGCCCAGTGACATTAGCCAATATCAGGAAGCACAGTTGAATCAATACACAGGCTGCAACTCTCCTTTTCTCTGTTTATTCAGTTCAGGACCCCAGACTGGCAGTGGGTTCACTTAGAATAAGTTTTTCCCACCTCCATTAACATAATGAATACAATCCTCTGCCAACAAGACCAGAGGCCCATCTCCCAGATGATGCTAGATGTTGTCAAGCTGATTAGCACTAGCCATAACAGAGAACCAAACATTGAACAACCTCATCATAATCTACACAAAAATATTATACAGAGAAAAGCCAAGCATTGTAAAGTTCAAGGATAGAATATCTGGAAGGCCCAGAGTGAATATAGTGAAGGTGAAACCAGAGATATGCTATGAATTGTGAAAAATAACAACAGCAAGACACCCTGCTGCTAGAATTAGAATCTTCCAAAAGTTACTAAGGAAATGCGACATACTAAACTTTGTTTTTATGAACTGGAATAAAAATTATATCAGCATAGCCCAAGAGAACACTCAATGGCCCGTCCCTGCCTGGGAAAACATGGGAAAGGACCTAGACCTAGAAGTATCCATCCTTCCTCCCTAGCTCAAGGCATCAGCTATTACTTTGTACACTTTTTTCTCATCTAAGAAGAATTATATCCAGACATTTCTCATAATGCCACTCAAACAAAACATTTTGGGAAGAGATAGTCAGTGAGAAAGAAGAAATTGAATAGGATGATTTCCTCCTATTCCTCCAAGTTCTCATCTCATGTTTTCCATAATTTTGAGGAAGGAAGTTGCCCTATTCACCTCTCCATCTAGAAGGGCAGGCCTTGCTTTCTCTCTTAAAAGGACACAGAATATGAACTAAATAAGAAAGGAACACTGAATTCATTTTTCTAAAAAAAATTAATTATTTAGATCTTTGTGTGGCTTTTGAGGTGGTTCTGTCCAATACCACACTAAAGTGAGAAGCACAAAGTTTAGATTTCCTTAAAGCAATTGCTCAAGAAAGTTCAAATATGATAGATTTTGTTGCTTTTAAAGGGTCCAAATTTTTATATTAATTTCTTTTCTTCAGGTTGCTTTTATAAATTTTATAAAAGTCAAATGCTTTTCCATGGAAAGGTACTTTATCAGTCTACTTTTCTTTGAATGTTTACACTGGTTTATTCTATAAAATTTCTATAATTGGCTTTTATTTAGCTTGATTGTCATAAAAAATGAACTTCAAGAATATGTATTTTTATTGATTTCTGATATAGATATCATGTCACTGCTTTTGAATTTAAGTTCAGGTGATATCATAGAGAGGCTATATGACTAATTCAACTGTGATGCAGTTTACAATATGATGGAAAGCTATTTATTAACTGCTAAGTAATTGAGAAACACACAAAGCCTGTGAACTTAATTTTCATTGATAACATGGAATTCTCAAGGGAGACAGACGCTTACTCAGCTCAAAACTCTGGGTATTCAGGGTATGCTGCTGGCATTAGTTCAATTCTGATGAAGATGTTCTAGTAACAAAGAAGGAGTTGTTTAACAGTGAGAGATTTTTGTTATCAGACAGAAATTAGAAAGAGATCCGGAGGTCAAACTGTTATAACAATCTAATAATCAATGGTCCCACAGAACTGTGTTAATTCCTTCCAAGGACAGCACCCTTATTGACTTACTGATGTTTCCAGAAGTACCTGCTTCTTAAAGGTCTTTCCATTTCACTGAAAACCAAAGCTCCAGTATATGAACCTATGGAGAACAAACCATATCCAAATCATGACACCTAAATAAAAATTTAAAAAGTGCAACTTTATTTTTATCCACTGTAATGTATTGGCTTTCTCTTTTCTTCTAATGTTGACATTTACACAGGGTCAATTGCCAGTTGATATTTCCATGATAGTCTCATTCATTTTTTTTTCTGTTACTCAAAATGATTGTGTTCTTTCTGTAATGAATTGTTTTGGCTCCCTGTTATGTACTGTGTTTCCATGTTAATTGTTGGATTATTTTGTTTAGTTTGTGAAAAATGGCATTGGAACTTTGTGGAGATTACATTGAATCCTTAGACTGCCTTTGCTAACATAACCATTTTCACAACATGTTCATACTTGTATGTAGGTCCTAGCTTATCATGTCTGTATATGAGGCTTGGTGGGGGGATGAGTGTGGAAATAGCTCTGAGACTAAAACAGAAATCATCATAGGCAAAGAAGAGGCATTGGAGAGCTATAGAATGTACATGAAATGAATGTAGAAAAGAAGCTGTTTAGATAGAGACAGGAACTTGGGGATGGAAAAGAAGATGGGGAAGAAGAATAAATAAAAACTGATACCAGGTGTAACAATTTTTTAAAAATAAAGGATTTAATATGAAAAGATTAGTATTTTCAAGATCTTCAGTTACAGGATGCATCTAGACTTGAATATTTGCATAACCAACTGAAATATTACACGTGTTGCAAGTGCTGTATTGGAGAGCTGAAGAGGCTTTCAAAGCAAAGACAGATTTAACCAGTGAATGTCAGACTAAGCTCCCACCATTTAAAGTCAGAATACAATCACTGGATGGATTTCCCAGTGGAGTCACACCACTGAACTCTAAGACTTGGTTCTTTTCACATTGCTGTGTGACCCTGTGTAGATGACTCACCTGTTCTGTAAACCATGTTGTCATTAATAGAGGCAAGAACAGATACTCCCTTATGTGTCTCATTAAACATTTAGTAGAATAATTTACTTAGCAATGGTAATGGGAAGTAGGAAGAGAATCCCCTTTGTTTGACATAGAATGGAAGCTGTTAGCATTGTATGATTTGTCCAACTGTAGAAAGTTAGATATTTCATGATAGGGAATTGCTGCTTCCTGTTTAGGTAACTAATGGGAACCATGGTCTAGTTCAGCACACTGAACGCTAATGAAGGCAACTTTGACTCTCTTCAAGGGAATCCTAAGTGTTTCAGTGTGTATGGTATATGTCCCTCAAAGGCTCATATGTTTGCATACCAGGTATCCTACTGATTGTGCTGGAGGAGAGGCTCACTCAGGTGCAAGCCTTGAAGTTTATAGTTAGTCCCACCTCCTGCCTCGACTTTGTCTCCAGGTTCACACCTCTGGATGTGAGCAAGCAGCCTCCAGCTTCCATGGTCAAGCCTTCAACTGTTCTTGGCATTGAGACTTCAATGCCTTGATGAATTGTACTTTCAAACTGTTAGCCAGCATAAAATTCTCCTGCCACATGTTGCCTCTGGCCTAGTATCCATAGTGGTGAGAGAAATAGCTATTGTTCTCAGCAAACGTTATTGCAACTATCCTGGGGAGGACCCCCGCCCCCCATCTCTGTACTTCATCATTGACAGATATTGTACAGTGTTGCTTCCCTTCCTCTTTCTCATTAGAGTACATGAGGAAACTTCATTACATCCTGATTGAAAGCAGAGACTTGGGGTATAAATCTTCACATTGGCACATGTTGTCTATGTGACTGTGAATAAATTGTTCAACTACTCTCTGCTTTATTTAGGGCCCTTGATGTAAAAGGGCAGTGGTAAGAACAGTGTGAAATACAATTTTACAACAGAATGGGGTCTGTTACATAGCTTTACTCAGTGAAATCAGATAATGGAGAAATGAGAAAAAAGCCACAATATTTGGTTGAGTGCAGTTATCATAACACCTGGTTTAAGCAACCTTTTCATTTGATTACATGACAATCAGTAATAGTCATTTGAAACCTAAAAGCTAAAATTGCATTGCCTTCCACTCAACATCTTACTACCCCAACCCTCTTAATTCCCAAGTGGACCCATGTAGAAAGCCCTGCAAACAATGGGCATTTTTTTTTCTTACCTCAGGATTGGTCTGAAAACTTTTTATGTTGTTTTTACAAAATCTAAAATGAATGACAAAACAAAACACAAAATATCCAACCAAACAAAAGAATCAAACTGTTAATGTTTAGCTATTTTGAAAGCAGGAACTAAAACATTTTCTCCTCAGGAGTCACTCAAGGGAACAGTGGGTTGACCAAGACATGTAAAGCATCATCTTTTGCAGCAATTTCAATGTTTTCTCATCTGCTGTAACTGTTACCATGAATGTCACTTCATTGAAATGTGCTGGTACCTTATTTAGGTATTTATGAATCACTTTGTACAAGACCATGCACAGGACTAACTGTGGGCATCAAGAGCTTCAATGATTTTTTTTTTCTCCATGTATCTAGTTCTTCCAGACACCGGCATTCCTACTTTCTGTAGAGATAAAAAGAAGCATTGAATTTTTAAGAGATTTCTCCACAAGGAAGTAAAATAATGCCTAGCCCTTCCCGCAGTGTACATTCTCAACTAAATATGTAGAAGCTAAATTCATGAGTGCTCGCTTCCTCATTATTTTCCATATAACACTAGAAACAGGCACTGTTTCTTCACAGGTGCTAAGGGGACTCAGCCCAGTGAAAATACACTCTGAAATCCACGAAATTTGTTAGCAGCCTCAGGGTATAGTGTTAGACATGCAGGAGACAGAATTGCCTAGAGAAATACGGGCACAAAATCATGTTTAAGGGTTTTTTTTTAAGTGCTTCTCTCAAACAGAACTAAGCATGTATCAGAAAGAAGTGAGTGGGACAGATTATTAGTTTTTTTTATTGCAATGGAACAAACCAGGTAGATGGAGATGTGGTCATTACACAGAATAGATCAGAGATCTTTGTCAAAACAAAGATGCTATACAGGCTTGATGCTCTGTCATGGATTAAGTAACCAAAAATCAGTTTATCTTCACAATTATTAACTTTGAAAATGTGATGTTTCTCATGACAGTCAAAATGAAGATGTGTGTGCGTGTGTGTGTGTGTGTGTGTGTGTGTGTGTGTGTGTGTAGAGGGAGAAATTGAATGTTTCACAGGATGACTCTTGTACACAGTTTAACCATGAGACTTCTCTATGACCCAAGTTGGATGAGTTCAGATTCACTTGGTGGTGCTAGCTGATCCTCAGTTCACAGTATTCCTGCCGTACTCGTCCCTGTGATGAGATAACAGTTGTGATATCTTTTCTGGTACCTTTCTAATCCTACAAATGTTATGAATTAAAATGAAGAGTTAGGTTTTTACACTTGTTGCCCTTGTTAGATCTGCTTGGATATGTGCTCTTCACTCATTTTCTATTTGGGAGTTTAGGTCCACCATGATGCTGTGGACACAATTAGAACTGTATGAAATGAAATGTGATAATGCCTCAGAATTTTGAGTTCTTGAGGAGACTTCACTGGCATCAACCTCAGACATGAAGATTAAAGATTGAGTGTGTAGGCATGCTTCTGTAAGGAGCAAAACAGACATCCAAATGGAAACACAAAGAATAATATGTTAAAGATAAAGGCTTTTGTTACATATTGAAGTGAGAGAGAAAGTAGAAGATGATGTCATGGTCTTGTAAGCCTGCATTGACGTGTTTATAAAAATATAAAGAGATCTAAGATATGGTCTATGGGGGTGTGATGAGGTATGGGGGAAGGGGGTGCCTCAGCGAATCCATGCCAAGGCATCCCTTCCCCCTGAGGGACTAGCCACACCACCAGTATAGTATAGAATAGAGTTTATTCATGGCATGGGGAGGGTAGTTAAGAGGGTGGTAGAGACAGAGAGAGAGAGAGAGAGAGAGAGAGAGAGAGAGAGAGAGAGAGAATAAAGAGAGGCCAGCCATGATTACATGGAGAGAGGGAGGAAGGGAATGGGGAGAGATGGGGAGAGAAAGGGAGCAAGAAAGCAAGAGGCAAGAGAGGGAGGGGGGCAAGCAGTCCCCTTTATAGTGGGTCAAGCTTACCTAGATATTGCCAGGTAACGGTGGGGAGGAGCATACCTGGCTATTGCCAGGTAACCATGGGGTAGAGTTTAGACAGAATGCCAGCATACGTAATGTTCAAACTGTAATAAATACAGGTTGGTCTTACATATTTCATATAACGTCTACCTTCATAAGAGCTACCCATTCTTCATTCTGTCTTGCACTCATTTCTTCCCTTTTCTTCCTTTTATATGAATGAAAACACGAGAAACTTTCATTTCCCTAAGTTGCTATTTATTTGCAGCAGATACCAAGCCTCTACTCGCAGGACTCTGCTCTGTCTCTAACTATTGGCCACAGTGAACTTTTATATTTCTGTTCGCATCAGCAGGGACCACACTGCTGATGGACCACACTCAATCTGAGCTTCATATAGTAAGCAATTTGAAAACATAGAAGAAAAAAATCTTCAATGAGGGTGGTGATGTTGTTCATATAAGTCAAACATTCTTAGATTTTAGCAGAACAGTTTGAAAAAACTATAGCTTCTCGGGGTCAATGTTTCTTGCCATCATCTGAACACATAAGCTTAAAGCTCAAGATCCTACAGAAACGGTGGTTTCTATAAAGATTTGGTACTCCTCATGGTTTTAGTTATAGACAAAGAATGAAGCAGGGTAAAAATGTATTATCACAAATACAAAGAGAGCCAGTCACATTTGATGGATATTTTGAAAATCAATAATGAAAAAACTAGTTGGAAACAAGTAATAAGCAAATTGGGATGTTACAGGAGAGGACAACTCATCTCCAGTGTCCTTCACACTGTTTTTACCTATTTTTGAATCATTGAAATTGGTGCCAAATTCGTCTTTACATGTTTGTCAAATTTTCATATTTATATCCACCATAAATCTGAGGTCTGGTATATGGCATGTTCTTCTGTGGTGCTCTGGGCGGTTTTTCCTGTTCAGGGTGGACATTTTTCCTAGGAAGAAGCTCCTGATTTTCCCTGAGAAGGCTGAGAATTTGCACTTGTGAGTTTACAGCCCATGCATTTCTTTGTTCTATAAAATTATTTGCTCTTGTGTTGCCAACAATCAATGAAACAATGGTACAGTCCCATTAACGTCAAACAAAAGCAACCTAGAAACAAAGGTGGAAATTGCTAGAGGAAAAATGTAATTGCTTCCAGATAATAGTTTCTATTGAACAAGGAGCCATAAAAGTTCCAAATTTCTGTGTATTTATCACCACTGTACACAAATTATAAAGAGTGATTACTAAAGAAAAAATGAAGAGAACACCACAAGTAATAATAGGATATTTCAAGTTGTAACTTGTAACACCTTCATGAACAGGATTCATTTAATAAGATTTATGCCTCTAGAAAAATGCATACAGTTCAATGATATTTGTGTTTTTCAAAGATACATGAAAGTTTTATAAAATTGACCAAATCCTGGGTTATAATATTGACTTCAATGTACTTTAGAGAATTGGCTAGAGAGTGTTTTATACAAAAATTAACTTATATTGAAAAGCTCTCCAGATATAGAAACATTTTAAAACAAAAACCTGAAAATATTAGAGACACATATACACAGTTAAATGCAATGTTCCTTGACCATAAAACCAATGTGAGGAAGCCTGAGGTTCCTGGACGTGGTAAAATAAGAGTAAGTATTTCAAGAAGCTACAGAGAACATCATTCAGTTAACCCAAACACAGGCAGGCAATAACAGACTGTAGTTTTCCATATTCTATCCGTTATATGTTCTAGGCAACTTGTGGAGCTTGCTGTGTAGTTCTGTAAGGGCATACAGTTCTGTGGCAGATTGCTTTGCCTACTCTGTGAGGCATTGTGTCTGATCCCAAGCACACTGACAAAAACAATTACTTGAATAAACAGTAAAAATGGTAAAAATTGATTAAGTCAACTGAATTTAAAATGCAAAGGTATGAGTTAGTGCTTTTAGGAGTGAAGCAGAGATTTTTAAATCCCAAGGAGGAAAGATCTTCAGGTGTTGTTAGATCTTTCCCATAAAACCACTGAAATCTAGAATCTAATCAGATTTAATGAAAACACAATACTAACACGAAAAAAAAATGTGCATCTTTAAAAAGGCATATGGCAATTTAACTGATGCTTTCTCAGATGTGAAACCTTTAGACTTAAACCTCAGTAAATAGTAATAGAAAAAGGCTGAAATACAGCTAGCTACAAGTTGAGCAAATGCCAGACTTCATGTAATGATTTGCTATGAGATCAAGACAAGTTGCTGGGATGCTCTCATTGTAACCCATGTCTGCAGTGCTGACAGTCCTGAGAGTGAAGTAATAAAAAAATACACATGAATTTATACAAATGCATATTAACCCTTATTATATACATACAAGCATATATACATACATACATACTTATATAAGGACATGCTTTAAAGTTCTTTGATTTGAATACCATAGATACACTTTCATTATTCACATATAAAAGGACTTTGCAGATGATAAGTTAAAAGGGATTTGGACGTATTTTAATTTTAGCACATGGAGCTGTAGAGATGGCTCAGTAGATAAGAGCACTTGCTGCTTTTGTAGAAGACCTGATTTTAGTTCCCATTACCCACACAAGGGGACTCATGACTATAATTCTTGATCCAAGGAATTTGACACCCCCTCTTCTAGTCTCTGAAAACATGCATACAGTTAAATAGAAATAAATCTTAAAACATAAAACATTAATACATGTTTTTAATCTTGGTCACTCGGTATGTAAACAATAGAAAATTAATTGCATTTTACATATCAACAAGAAAGAGAAAATGAAACTAACTAACATGTCAGATGACATATATGATTTTACATAGGGATGAAATTTAACATATAGAATACACTGAAAATTGTAATACCTCCCATCAGAACATTCTATTACATTACTGGGATACACTGAGTGACCAAGAGTAAAAGACAAGTCATGGAGAAGGAGGAAGTATGTCCAGCAAGAACTTACTACCCCATGTGTCTAGAGAATGCAAAAACAATAATGATCAGAAAAACTGAAACAAAAGTGTATTTGAACAATCATTTTGATGTTAGAATGTGGATAATTATAAAAATCATTCAAAAACCTTTCCTTAATGTAAATGTAAATTGGAAACAATAATGGAGCGTGTGTACACTGATATATATATATATATATATATATATATATACACGTATATATATACATATATATATGTATATATATATATAATACATTTTTTACATGATACAAATGTTACCTAAAATATGGGAGATGAGAGCACTTGTAAATTGTGAATTTCTGGTAGAATTTTAAAATATGCAATTACTGTACTGTAGATGCTTTTTCCTCAGATAGTTAATTTCTACTCATAAGCTTATGCTCAACGGGACTGAAAAATTGAACATGTAGAAAACTTATTGATAGCTGCTATATTCATATCACCTCTGAAGTAAAAGCAATCAAAATGTCCTCTTCTAATGAATACATAAGATAATGTGCAATAATATTCAGTGTGATATTTTTGAAATTAAAAGAAACACAGAATCAGTGCATACTACCATTGAAAGATTTTGTAAGACTTGTTACATAAAGTGAGATAGATAAAAAGGCCAGGAAATCGTAGAGGTTGTAGCAGAGGGAGGGGCAGGAGGCCACTTCTAATCAGTACATTTTCTTTTGAGGTTTGAGAAACATCATGGGATGCACAGTGATCAATATATGTACAACACTGTGACCATACTACACATAAGTTGCATAAATACTGAATTTTACAGTATATAAATTGTAGCACAATAAAAAGCATGTACTTGATGAAAATTTTAGAAATATACCTACTTTTATTAAATATAAAAACATTACAGTTACATATTGTGAGGTGGTATAATTCAGGACAGTGATTCGGTGAGATGAATATTGCTCTAGAAACAGAGCCCAGGACTCATGGATGCCTTGTTTAGGGAGAACTATCAGTGTGCCATTGTGATTGAATTTTGCTGAGACAAATAGAAAATAATCAACCTTAACCTCATCTCGCTGATTTCAAAACAGCAGTTTCTGATAGACTGGGTTCTGTACAAAGGAATTTTTAAAAAACATATTCTGTATTTCTTATAGGCGAAATTAGGGAAGAATCTATGTGATTAGTAAAATGGTTCTATAAGTATTGATATGATGATGGTTAACAGAACAAGCTATGATGTGATGACATAGACTTCAAGACACAAAACCAAAAGAGGCGCCAAATTTAGAATATACTTCTACAAATAAGTGAGAAATACAGAAACCAGGAAAAAGCTTAAAAAAAGTATTTTTCAATTAAATAGGCACTCATGATTAACAAATAAGTGAAATTGATGAGATATCAAGGAAGTATAAACTAAAAATACTCATTTTACTGATGACTAAAGTCAAGCACAAGAAGGATGTGTGCTGCTCAGGTTCCCAAGGGAAGTTCTCCATCACAGTAACCTCATTTGCTCATGCCAACAGAAGCATGTCTTGTCTCATGCTTCTCCTCCTGGGTATGTGTAATGGAAATGCATAAAAATAGCATGCCACTCAAAAACAGTTTACAGCAAAAACTAAAGTGATCCATTTTTTTACCAATAATGAGCAGTCTATAAGTTGTTGATAATCACCCATAAAACTACAACAGGGTGATGAAACTGGAGAGCAAAAGGGCTTGTGGATCTCACAAGTATGTTAAGGCAAAGAGATTTAACATAAGCTAAACACTTGAATTTCAATCATACAGAGATCAAAACTAGGGCATATGAACTAAAGTTCAGCCTGAAATCTACAAAAATAAACCAGCATACTATTTGTGGTCTACTGAGAGTATATATAACTATACTCAGTGATATTATATACTATATTATAAATTTTGCCCTTTCCTGGCAAAGAATAGTCCAATTGCCATATGAAACTCTGGTGGATATGTGCATCAAATACAATCCTCCCAACCTGTTACATCTGTTGTAACTGGATACACTGACCCAGAGCTAGCCACAGGCAAGCTGCGTTGGCCCTTTCTAAATCTCATGAGAGATGATCATGGATGCTCAGCTGGTAACTCAGAAATCACAAGAAATAACCAACTTAAAATATGAAAACAAAGGAAAATGCACTGGCATTCTTCATGCCTTTTGTGCAAAGCAGTGAGATGCAGGACATGTACTGTCTACTTTATACCATTGTAACCCGACTGGAATCGTTCGTGAGCCCAGGCATAAGACAGGAGCCCATTTATATGATCAAAGAGTAGGTTTGGAAAGAAGTCTCAAGAGCTTCACTTGGTTCTTTGCTTACACCTTAGTTATGTAGCATTATAGTAGTTATCCTGATAAAACAGAAATAATCCCAGTTCCCCTTTCTAGAGATAAGATGTAGGCACACATGCTTGTCTATACATATACAACCAGATGATACAATATTGACACTTTGTCACATATATTGTGTCCTGCATTCACTTTTGCAGATACATTTTCTTAATATTCAAGCTTAAACTGATTTCCAAGGCAAAAATGGAAAGGCTCCCATCGAATGTTTTAAAAATGAGCTCCCGTGTTTTGTAATAATAATGGTTGGAAGTTCAATATTTCTTCTCAAACACAGAGGCAGAGAGCCATATTTACAAAAGAGCTCTCTGTTTGCCATTTCCTTCACACAAGACAACATTGATAAAACCTTTGCACCCACACCAGGTGCTTGGCCTTCTCTGGGGAATTTGTGCTGCCTGGATACTGCCTTTGATTTGAACTTCAAACATCTTTGAAAAAATAGAGGCTGATTTAAATACCATTTGGAAATTTAAAGGCTCATATTTTATTTTATTTTGTCACAATGCCTTCCTTCTATTTACTTTGCCAAAATGAATCAGTGCTGTAACTGATTATTGTCCTGTGGCGAGGAAGAGAATTTGGAAAGTGGAGGCTTGATGTGTTTCACACTCAAAAATGTACATGTGTGTACTAAACTCTGACAAATTGAAAATGGATTTAATAACAATCTCACAATGTATGAGAATTTGGTCATTTAGCAAATGATTTGTGGTCAATTGAAACATCTTTTCCTAACCTAACTGTCTTCATACACCGCTGACAAGAATAGGACAATATGAGGTTAATTAAATATGTTTTAAATGAAAACTGATTTTTGCCTAGGAAATTACTTGCATAATTACTCTTTTAGTTTACAGTGTTTGCAAAGATGATGGAGAATTACAACCTTGTGTTTTCTTTAAAAACAGATTTTAACCCCCACCCCTTTTTTTTTCTCCCTCTTTGTTTTGTCTTACACTAGGCTTGGACTCTGGATCGTCTGGTGACTTCAACTGTCTGGTGAGTTTTGTTCTGTTCTGTTTCACCGCTGCTCTGGGAACGATTTCCCTTTTTCTTTTAACTTAAGCCTCAGTAGTTTAAGAAAAAGGGTTTTCTAACTTCTTTTTAACTGAGGGTGAATTTAATAAAATCAAAATCAATTTCATACTCAGGGTACAATGATATTCTTCATCTTGGTATTTGACATTTAACCTAGTGCTTTTGGAGAGAGTCCCTAGAAAGGGAATTGACAGAATTTATCACTGAGTCTTAGGTTGGAGAGGTCTCTGCTAAGGATCAGTTATTATGCATGATCAACTTGAAAGTTTTAGATACATCAAATTAATGTAAAAAGATACAGCCACAGAGAAGTTGAGATAATAACCAAACTTTGGAAATGTTTTGCATATTATAGTAGAGCTGTAAAACCCTGAATGTAGTGGATTTCACTCCACTGAAACTCTTAGTTTTTTTTCTAGTCTTCACCTATCTCAGTTATAGGCAAACAAAGGTATTCCGTTTAATCAAAAAATGTAATTGTTGCAACAGATTATGTTTTTATAAAGTTGGATGCTGATGTGGACAGTACTTTGTATTTGTGTTCACTCCAGCCAGCCTTTTGAAATAATGCTCACATTCAAATATCCACTAAGATACCACAACACTTTGAACTCATTCAATATTATTCTACTATAAAATATTATATTCTTTTATAATTTATTAATCTGGAAACACTATGGTTCAGATTCCTATGTGCCCTGGGGTACTTTGTTCTCTTCATATTTGCAGGATTTACCCTTGTAATATGGAGCCAAGAGACAGGCACATTTCTATTTAGGTTGCAGGAACAAATCCAGTCCTTCCAGAAGCAGGGTTCAGTGGGAAGCTTAGGAGGCCAGTCTCTCTGTGATGGTCTTTTATAACCCACTCAGAATTGCTTTCATGTGTTCTAGAAGAATACTTGTCATGTGTTCATCGAGTCAACCTTGCCATGACTATGTTTTTTTCCCAGTCTCAAAATCTACCCAAACACCAAGATATCCATGTTGAGCCCACACTTCTTAACATTAAAGAAAGATAATTACAGTGAATAAAGAGAGTACTTCAAGTTGTGTGAGATGGTGATGTTTCTAAGAGCTTCTGGATTATACCTCCCCATGGGAAGTGTGTTTTGTTCCTCCTTTTCTGCACCAGCATACCCTAGGGGTTAGCATCATTACTAGGAGAACCTGCTTTGACCCATATTTTTCCATTTTATCTCCTGTCTCTGAGTCTCATTAGATTAATGACCAAATATTTATTAATATCCTTTCTGCATTTCACTTTGTCCAGAGCAAAAGTAAGCTGTTATTTGCTACCCACAACAGTTTAGCCTGTCAGCAATGTGCTAACTTTTCTTGATCAGGAGTAGAATTTTCATGCCCTTTCATTAGGCTTATGTAAGGAAATTTTAAAATAAAAAATTAATAATCATGTTTCGAGTGTTACTAACAATATAAATGATGAATAGTAATTTAGTGACATTTTTTACCAATTTTTCAATTGTCTGTTCCCAGTCATTCCTCAGAAGTGGATAAAGTGTATCACATTCTACAAATAAAAAAAAATCTATTTTAACCTTTATTTAAAGGTATCACCTTAAATACAGCCCAAAGTTTTACCTTCTTTATTTGTAGCAAATAATAGCATTTGGTCTGATTTTTTTTTTTATCCTTTTTGTTTTATTTTTCTAAATATTTTCTGAACCATGTAGTACTATTTCTTATGAATTCCATATCTTCATTTAAATAATGTAGAAACTCTTAGGATGCTAGATTATTCTGGATCTTCTTCGCCTCATTTGTCTTAATTAATCCTCCTTTAATAACACCAAAAACTTACAACAGCTCTAATTCACATGCTTTCTAACCATGGGTCCTATAGGATTTCTCCACCAGTGTATTGTTTAATATAAAGTATTATTCACTGATCTAGAAGTAATCATCCTTCACTAAACCTTGAATGCTGGTCACATGATTCTATCTCCACTAACTGCGGTATTCTATTTCTATGTGCAGAACTATCTCCTATACCTTTACATATACTCAAACCTACTTATTATTAAAGGAAAATTCAAGTTCCATTTCTCCCATATGACTTGATAGCATTAATTATTGTAGTTCAATTCATTTTCTGATAATTACTTTTATTTTTAGCATCAAAAAGTTCAGCTTTTTATCTAGTCAAATTATCATTGCTTCTGGAGTGTTTGTGTTTTATGCATAGTTCTTATCCAGCAAATTCACAAAGTTGAGAAGTGAACCCTAATGCTTTGTTTGCTAAACAAGACACATTAAAAACAATGCTCTATCCTTAGCAGTTCTCAAAAATCATTTTACAAATCAATTAGCTTATTTACAACTTTTGCTTTATTTTAGAGATCAAGTTTGAATTTTAATTTGCATAAAGCTTGATTAAGTTCAGAAATGACTGGCAAAGCAAACAACAACATGAAGTTAGGCAAGATGGATAGCATTACCTATAACATGCAAACCACAGCAGTTCTAAGATACAAATAACAATATGCAAACTAATAATACCAATTAGATACATTAAAATAAACTCTGATCAGTTACTATAGTTCTCAATCTAAAAAATAATAGGGGCTCTGGGATCAGCCATTAGCAATAAAAATTCCTTTCAATATTCATTTATGTAAGGAAAGGTACTTAAAGCTTATGATTCACTGATTTTTGTGTCTTTGTGGGTAGCCACAGCGATTTGTTCCAATTCATCAATTTTAATTTCTACACCTGGAGCCAGAACTTTTAAAGAGGTCAAAATAATAACATGCACAGTGGTGTACAGCTGGTTTTAAATTTTTAAGAAATCACTGGGAATACAGAGTGCTTGAGAAACACTCCCCTCTATTTTAATTTTGACAGTGTATTTTGCACTCTTTTAATGACAGGGAAAGGTGGAATGTGTTCATTATTTGCTTTAGTCACAGAGTCGATGGATCAAGATGTATGAGACTCAATCTTATGCTCCAATTGCAAAGACTAAGAAGACATCTTTCCACTGAGTTCTCAGCAAATCCAATATAAGAATTCCCCAGAAGTAACTTTGAAATCCGAGTCATAAGAAACCCAGAACTTGGGTGGGTAAAAGGAAATTTCACCTTCTGGGCTTTTACCATGCTTAGATGTTAGGGCAACTTGTTTTAAATCCAAACAGCATTCCCAAAACAATCCCAATTTTTGAAAAATTCTTGCATATGCTTTATAGTCATATAAAGTCCTAATAAGTCAATTAAAATCCATGGCAACATAATCCTTTTACCATCAAATGGTGGTAATTAATATAAACTTCTTTTTCTTATTTGTGCTCTCAGTTTTATATGTAAATTTTATGTAAGTTTAGCCATCCTGATTTTTCATTGTCTTTGCCATTGTTGTATTGCAAGCAAATTTCAAGCCACATTCATATGGTTAGCATTAGTCATGAAATTTCCTTCAAATCATATGAATTATTCAATTGTACCATTGCTTTTTCCAAGAATCGAGTATTGTCTCCCATCTAAAAAGTTTAAAATAAGATTTTGTTTCTAAGGAAAACAAAAATGTCTTGATGTTTTAGAGAATTCTTTCCTAAAAATCTTAACTATTCAGCTGTTGTAGCTTTAGCCCCTAGGCACTTCTCTGTTATGAACCCTGGGATCAAATCCCAGGACTTCCAGAATATGATAAAATGAAGGCTTGGTAGTAAGTTGTATTGTCTTTTCCAACCTTTTATGTTGTATGCTCAGATTAGTAGAAATGAACTCTCAAGGCCTACCTCATAGGTGTGAATTAATAAATACATATGTGAGGATGCTTTGTATATTTTAAACAAACACCTACTTACTAAAATTATCTTCATTGTTATCTTGAGACCTGTGTCAGGACACAGCTTGCCATTCTGTGAACATAGACTATAAGTTTAGAACAAAGGAAATAGTTGTATTTGTATGTGTTCATGTTCCCAAACTCTACTGAATAACTATTTGTGCAAATATTCAGACAGGGATTCAGAAATAATATTTAAATTAAACTAGAAATGACCCAGACTGTATGCTCTTTTATGTCTTCTGCCCAATTACATTATTTCATTTATTATTATTTTAAATTTAAGTTACTTTTAAACGTCTAGATATTTTGCACAAATGTATGTTTGCAGAATGTCTGGGCCTGGTAGCTGCATATGCCATAGTAGGGCATCAGATCCCCAAGAACTGAAGGTCCAAACCATGGGCAGCCATGTGGATACTGGAAGTTGAATCCAGCTACCACTAAGCCATCTCTGGAGCCACAATTGTTACTATTTTTAATTGTTATCTACGAAAATCACAAGCACTTGCGTTGGACTTTTTATGGAGTCCCTCGCTGGGCTAGCAGATTACTGCCAATCATAATGATATATTGAGAGATTGAGAAGTCGTCTGTACAAATCCTTTCTTTTTTGAATGTATGGTCTGAGCCAATAAATTTCCTTTAATGAATAGTGAGGATTACATCAGCCCATCTCCTTCCTTGGCTGAGATTAAAAGCCTACATTTGCACACCACCTTACAGGTAGGTGGGTGATAGGACTACAAGTGGCCAAGTACAAATGGAGCTAGATGTGAAGCTAGTCATTTATAGGCAAACAGAGGACACAATAGCCTAGTATCTTCAACTGCAGTGGAGCTTGTAGGGATATATAAGTTTGAGATATCACAGCCACTAGAAGATATCAAGATAGCTACTATGGAGAATCCCATTTCTAGAGCCAAATTTAGGACCTAGAACCAAAACTTGCCTTTTAAGCTATGGATGTTTGTTTGCTTGTTAGTATTTTTGCTTTGCTTATTTGTTTGTTTGTTTTGCTTTTTTTCCCCTTTATCAGAGTTGTACAGCTCCCTGACACTTATCAGCATGACATAGATGGATGGTCACTACAGTATTACAGTGACTCTCAGATGCAGAAACCTGCTACCTGAGACACAGTTTTAGAATTCTGTTTTTGTTTTAAAATAATTTTATATTGAGCCTCACCAAATTTTTTGGGGGGGCACTACGTATTGGGGGAGGGCTCCGTTCCCTCAACCAAACGTCTAAAGAATATTTATGATACTATTTAAAGATAAAATTCAGCATTAGTCCTTCACCAAGGTTAAGCTGAGTGAGCCTAGCTAATCAAAGGTGGCCAGTTTTCTTGTTTAAAAATAATCAGTCTTTTGGTAGTAATACTTTGAGTTCTTTACTTTTGAGTGTCATAAAGTAACAGTTCATGTTAAAGCCAAGCTAACAGTCACTTCCTGAGTTAAAAAGAACCAAGTTTTCTAGGTGTGTGTTTTCAGCACATTGTTCAGCTCACTGCACTCAACACTTACCTTGTTTGTTCAGATGACCTGAGAAGACACCACCTCTTCTGTGTTTAGCTCTTTGCTTTTTATAGTAGAAATCTCTCTGTCCTGTTTTTAAGAGCCATACTAATTTAAATGCCACCAACATGTCCAAAGAGTGTCATTTCTACAACAGCTAATTAGTTAAACATAACCTTTCTCCTTCATACATAGGACTGGAGATCAAAAATAATTGTATACAATTACCTGGAATTGAAAGATTTAAATTTATTGCTAAGGAAGGGGCACAACAAATTATGCCTCATAAAGCATTTCCTGTCAATCATTAACATCTGTACAGCAGGCAGAGGACATTAACAGCTACCTCCCGAGTGCTCATTCCCTTTTGATGATGGGAACCAGTGAATCAGGGGTTCAGGCGGATTGAGATGTCATTCCCACAAGAAAACTCTTCCATGGAGAGTTTTCACTTTTTGTTAACCTAATTTATCTTCAGGGCAGAATCAAAAAATGCTCCTCAAGGCAGCCCATCCCATTTAGGCAAGACAGTAGCATGTACATTGTCCTTCTTGGCACAGGACAAGCATTGCTGCATGTCAGCATCTTTGATTTTCAGGATGCTGTATTGGCACTGATCCAAGCAGCTTTTGAATGGATGTCAATATTTGAGTAAAATCATAAAAGTATTTATTTGGCGAAAAGTGAAAGTAACTACATTTTTAATTTTAATATCTGATCTAGAATACTATATTTTTTTACTAGAACACTGAAATTCTAACAAGTCTGTTGATGTTACCCACCACATTGTTCATATACCACTGAAGAGGGGGATCTGTCATTAATTGAACTTCGAATCTCTTGTGTAATTGCTTGCATTTTGTACTACATCATACCAATATTTTCCAAGTGTTCACAAAACCAGAAGCAAATGTTCTCATAACTTTTCTTTGTTACTCTCAAACTTTTCTGTTTGTTCACCCCTTCTCTTGAGTACTACACCCTCTTCCTTCACTCCTTTCTGCACTGGACCATTGTCTAAAAACTCTCATGTCCTCACATACTGGAAAAACTGCAATTTGTACTTTATGTTACTGAAAACCTCTTCCTCCTGATCTTGAGGAGGTTCCAAGACCATCAGCTTCATTTTGGATTATTTTTCTTACTTTAATTTGAATTATATTTAAAGTTTTGCAATGTTGAGAATACAACCCAGGGACTCAGTTAGTTAAATCCCTTGCTCATATTATCCTATGCTCTCAAATAAAGTATGTTTTTCAATAAGACATACAGATAACTTAAATTATTATTAATGATGGAGCTCAGAGAATATTACAGCATATTTCTGGAGGTCTTACTAAGCAATGGCAAACAGTAATTGGGATGAGCTTTCAGGGAAATAAACAGTGTAGGAGGTCAAAAAACATGTTGTTCTATAAGGCTCATATTTGAGAACAATGTCTTCTGGACTTTGTAAATTTGTGGTTTTTTGTGGTGCTTCATTCATAAATGTCATCAGCCACAGGTGGCTGCAGGTTGGACGTGGCTGATGGAAGGTTTAACATTGTCATCCTTATGACTCTCTACAGCTGGGTGAGAATGTCACTTCACCCTCACCCCTTGTTACTGAGATCTCATTAATAGCTGGGAAATTTGAACTGGCATCTAGAGTTGGAAGACACTGAAGAATAATAATTTAGCCATTATGTGAACCTGAGAATCTAGGATGTGCAGTGAGGATGATTAAGATTTCTAAGAAATCTCTAAAACAATAATCCATCTACTGCAATGATTCTTGGTGTTGTATGATATTTGATATGTGGTTTGTGGGAAAGCCATGAACACTATCTATGAGCCACAGTGGGGGCTTTTTCATACCTGGTTCCAAAAAGTCAAAGGGGAGTTTATTCTTTGATAGGAATGTAGTTATTATATTGTCCCCAACATAAATTGTTGAGCTTCTGACACACCTATGCAAAAGTCTCTGGAATGTGCATTCTTTTCTCAAAGAATCTTAGAAAAGAATATCTCCTGCACTTATAGACTTATCAAATAGTTACAATTATAAGATATAAGATCATTTTTAATCTTGCCATTTCAAATGAATTATCTTTCCACTAAAACGCACCAATATTTAAATATTGGTGATTGCAGTAAAAAAATTGCAAAAATATTATACTGTTAAAAATCTTTTCAAACAGCTCATTTTCACAAGTAAAAATAATCCAGGTGTATTTTATTCTATCTACCAACATGTAGGTGAATAATTATCAATATTAACAATACAAATACTTCTGAATTATTTGTTTAAATCTTGTATGTACATTTCAAAGGTTTACATAGAAAATCAGATTTTGTTTTTATCAGTCTGGCTTCTGATGTCATTCAGTATCCTAGTGCCTTAAAATGATTCAGTAGCATCATTTTAGTAGTAATTTTATGAATGTTCACTTCAATCACAGAACACAACAATGACTTGGCATCAAATAACTGAGGATGTCACAAGAACACATGCTACCTCAGTAACTGAATTTCATTATTCTACAAGGGAATATTGCAAAGCATGACATCATTCTACAATCCTTATGTCAGACTGGTACACACAATGATGAAATCGCACTCTCCACTTTCCTGGTAGCATCACTGCATTTGATGATGCTTTCTACCTCCCTTTCCACCCACTATATATGAGATATTATTTTTAAAAAACAAAAAGTTTGTTGTTATCATTGGAAAGAGAAAACAGGTCTCTAGTGGGCTAACATGTACTTTACTTGAGAGTAAAGTGACATAATTCAAGTTTATTGTATATTGAACTTCTTCTGATTGATTGTTATTGAGAATGAATATTACGTTTTCTCATAATTTATCCATATAATGATCCCTGTCCTTTTTCTGTGTTTGCCTTATTTAAGAGCATATGTTCTAGAGAAATTACCCAAGGAGCTAAAGGGAACTGCAACCCTATAGGTGGAACAACAATATGAACTAACCAGTACCCCGGAGCTCTTGTCTCTAGCTGCATATGTATCAAAAGATGGCCTAGTCGGCCATCACTGCAAAGAGAGGCCCATTGGATTTGCAAACTTTATATGCCCCAGTACAAGGGAACCCCAGGGCCAAAAAGGGGGAGTGGGTGGGTAGGGGATTGGGGGGTGGGTATGGGGGACTTTTGGGATAGCATTGAAAATGTAAACGAGGAAAATACCTAATAAAAAATAAATTAAAAAAAAAGAGCATATGTTCTGGGAATTTAATTTATGCTATCATTATTTTACCTTAACCTCCATTTATAGGGTCCAGAGAATACATTTTATAACTTTAAAATGAGATGAGTAAAATTTTAGATATCATTTTTGAAACTATTTCTTAATCTTCCCTTGCAGCTTCCTATGTGCTTGTGGTTCTCCACCATTACAGTGCAACAAATAAAGCTATATTTTCTCAGTAGGAATGGTTTATAAGGTAATAATTTATGTAGGAAGGTTCTGTTTAACATTTAACACATTGTGACAGATTTTATTTCTAAGCAAAACATGGTTACTCTACATATGCCCAGTACATTTCCAAACTTCACAAATTGTGTTCTGATTTCAGGGTTTCATGCCTTTAATGAATTAAGAATGTAAATCACAGCCAGGCATGGTGGCACAAGCCTTTAATCCCAGCACTCAGGAGGTAGAGGCAGGCGGATTTCTGAGTTTGAAGCCACCCTGGTCTACAAAGTGAGTGCCAGGACAGCCAGGGCTACACAGAGAAACCCTGTCTCGAACCCCCCCACCCAAAAAAAAAAAAAAAAAAAGAAAAGAAAAGAATGTAAATCACAAAGTGATTTCCTATTGGTGTGTGCATTAAAAAAAGATGCAGAGAAGATATAGGAACATCTTAATAAACCTTGAGATTTAGTTGTGGTCAGGCATTCAGGCATACTAACTAGTTTCTATAATTTTCAGCAAACATTTTACTATCTATAGGTCTCAGAATATCATCTGTAAAATATGCACACATGCATAAATTATTTTCAATGTTAGATATACTTTTAAGGAGAAAAATCTAGTCCCTTTCCTATTTTGGTATTTAGGAAATGGGATTATCTCTGACATTTTTTATGTAAGAACTGAAGTAGGTACATTTTACTTGTAATAATGTTAAATCTTTTTTCAACTATTTCTTCTTTTGGTACAAAATCATCCATGCAATATCTTGTAACAAACTAAAATGTTTAATTGTGTTTTTTCTTAAGAGTAAGAAAGGATAACACAACGTCTTCCTTTTTTGCTTGTACTTACTCTGAAAAAAATCTAAAGAATTATTTCATTATCCTTTACAGGCATTTCCTTCTCTCCTTTTCCCCTGTGTGATAGAAAAGGGCAAACAACTTCTTTCCCTTTTTATTTATTAAATTATTTTTATTGATTTATATTCCAAATGTTTCCCTACTTTCTGGACCCTGCTCCCCGAGTTCTTCATTCTCCCCTTCCCTTTGCTTCTGAGAGTGCTCTCCCCTCACCTTTCTCCTGCCAGCCTCCCTCTTCACTAGGGCATCAAGTATCTACTGGATTAAGCACAACTTCTCCTACTGAGGTCATATAAAGCAGACCTCAGCTACATATGTGCTGGGAGCCACAGATCAGCTCACATATACTCTTTCGTTAGTGGCCAAATCTCTGGGAGCTCTGAGAGGTCCAGGTTAGTTGACTTCGTTTTTCCTATGGAGTTGTAATCCCCTTCTGTTCCTTCAGTCCTCCCCCTAACTCTTCCATAGTTGTACCTGATACTTTAGTCCAATGGATGGCTATAAATATCTGAATCTGTCTCTGTCAGCTGCTAGTAGAGCCCCTCAGAAGGGAGCCATGCTAAGCTCCTGTTTGCAAGCACAGTGTGGCATCAGCAATACTGTCAGGGTTTGGTGACCAACCATGGGATTGATCCAAACTTGGGCTGGTCAGTGGATAAATGTCCTTTCTTTCAGACTCTGCTTCAATTTTGTCCCTGCATTTCCTTTAGTTAGGAAAAATTATGAGTCAAAAATTTTGTCAATGGGTTGGTAGCCCCAGGCCTTAACTATATGTAAGGGGAGCCATGTATATCTATTACAGGTGGTTTCTCTTCAGGTTTCATCTCCCCACAGTTGGATCTTTGGAGCTTGTTATATCCCAGGTCTCTGGGCCTTTCTAGAGGTTCTCCTGCCCCTCCTACCCACAATGTTGCATATTTCCATTCATTCTCCTGGCCCTTAGGGCTTTTCTTCTGTCTCCCCTCATATCTGATGCTGATCCTTCTTTTCCCTTTCCCCTCCATCATCTTTTCAGGTCCCTCCCTGCCTCTGCCTCCCATGATGATTTTGGTCCCCCTCTAAGAAGAACTGAAGTATACACACTTGGGCCTTCCTTCTTCCTAGACTTCATATGGTCTGAGTTGTATCATGGCTATTCTGATTTTTTTTTACTAATATCCACTTAACAGTGAGTGCATAAAATGGATGTCCTTTTGGGTCTGAGATACCTCACTCAGGATGAGAGTCTCTAGTCTCATCTACTTGTGTGCAAAATTCACGATGTCCTCATTTTTAATAGCTGAATAGTATTTTATTGTGTAAATGAACCACATTTTCTGCAACCATTTTTTGGTTGAGGGACATCTGGGTTGTTTCCAGCATCTGGCTATTATAAATAAGGCTGCTATGAACATCATGGAGTATGAGTCCTGGCGGTACTGTGAAATATCTTTGGGGTATATTCCCAGGAGTGGTATAGCTGGGTCTTCAGGTAGAACTATTTTCAATTTTCTGAGGAATTCCAGATTGATGTCTTGAGTGGTTGTACCAGTTTCCAATCCCACCAGCAATAGAGGAGTGTTCTTCTTTCTCCAAACCCTCACCAGCATGTGCTGTCCCTTGAGTTTTTGACCTTAGCCATTCTGATTGGTAAAAGGTAGAATCTCAAGGTCATTTCTTTGTATATTTTGGATATTAGCTCTCTATTAGATGTAGGGTTAGTGAAGATATTTTCCCAATATGTAAGCTGCTGTTTTGTCCTATTGACAGTGTCCTGTGCCTTACAGAAATTTCTCAGTTTTATGAGGTTCCATTTGTCAATTGTTAATCTTAGAGCCTGGGCCATTGATGATCTGTTAAGGAAAATTTCTCCATCAAGTTCTTTGATCTACTTGGACTTGAGCTTTGTGCAAGGTGGTAAATATGGATCTATTTTCATTCTACATCCAGTGTGCCAGTAAGACCAGCACCATTTGTTGAAGATGCTTTCTTTATCCACTGTATAGTTTTAGCTTTTTTGTCAAATGTCAAGTATCTATAAGTGTATGGGTTTATTTCTTGATCTTCAGTTCTATTCCATTGATCAAACTGTCTGTCTCTGTACTAATACAATCTGGATTTTATCATTATTGTTTTGTAGCACAGTTTGCTGTCAGGAATAGTAATTTCCTCAGGTGTTCTTTTACTGTTGAGAACTGTTTTCTCTATCTTGTTTTTGTTGTTGTTGTTGTTGTGTTGTTATTGTTTTGGTTTGGTTTGGTTTTTTGGTTTTTTTGTTTTGTTTTGGTTTTGTTTTTCATATGAAGTTGAGAGCTGTTCTGTCTCTTGAATGCTGGGACTAAAGGATCTTCCACTATGCCTGTACTTAAGGGTGTTTTGTTTTTTGTTTTTTTGTTTTTTGGGTTTTGTTGTTGTTGTTGTTGTTGTTGTTGTTTTCACTTAGAACCTTGCTCTTTTGGCCTTGTATTTGATCAGTTTAGCTTTTTTTCCTGGGATTAAAGATGTATACCACCTTGCATGGTCCTAACCTTAGTCTAGTAGGATCTGGTCCTAGTGTTATTGCACCTTATTCTGTTTTTCTATTGGAATATAGGATTCAGCTCCATTTCACTTCATAGTGCACCTTTATTACTTGAGCCATACATTTTATATTTTTCATTTCTCACATTGTTCCTTTTCATTAAAATGCTTTTTGTAAGAATGAACTTATTAACCACATAACAGAATTTATACCAGGTTGTTTTGAGATTCCTTTGTCAAAGCAATTAATCTAAATCTTTTCACCTAGCCTCAGGTAGACTCTTTGAACAATGGCAAAAGGCAGCCATGTTCTTCACTAAATATCACACAAACAGTCCATTGAAACTTCTTGGGCCAGCAAACTTACATAGTTTAAATCAACTTCAGCTCCACAGTTTTCCATATCCCTACTAAGATTGCCCAATAAATCCCACTTAAAGTATTTCATGGTTTTCCAAATCCAAATTCCCAAATTCACATTCTTCAGGTCTATCACAGTGATACCCTACTCCTGGTACTAACTTTTGTCTTAGGTTTTTACTGCTGTGAACAGAAACCATGATCAAGGAAACTTTTTACAAGAACAACATTTAATTGGAGGTAGCTTACAGTTTCAGAGGTTCAATCCATTATTATCAAAGTGGGATCATAACAGTGCCCAGGCAGACATGGAGCAGGAGGAGCTGAGAGTTCAACCTTTTGTTAAGAAAGCAAACAGAAGACTGGCCTCCAGGGAGATAGGAGGATGCTCTTAAAGCCCATGCCTACAGTGACATACTTTGTCCAACAAGACCACACCTACTCCAACAATGCCATAACTCCAAATAGTGCTCCAAAGATACTCAAACCACTGCAGAAAGTTTGTAAAGGGTAGGATAAGGATATTTCTGACTAGACAATGGAGAAACCAGTAATGGTTCTGGCTGCATGGAGTGGGTACATATAGTGTGGGAGGTTTATCCTGTAGCTTATTCTTGATGTTAAGGATTTGCACAGATTTATTTATTATATATTCCCCTTTAGTTACATCTGGTTTTCTTATGATTCTAGGAATCAGGAAAAACTATCCATTTTTCCCTTTTAAATTTGAACAGTACATTTTTCTCTTTTGTTCATACCTCACTTGCAATCAAAGCATTAAATTAACTGCTAAGCATTAATATTATTGAATAATAAAGATGTAGCAGTATTACTTTTTGAGGAAATGAAGAAATGGAAACATTTAAGCATCCTAGATTGGACACTGACAACAGAAAATGAGACATTTCTACTGAATTGTAACTCGGTGAACCAGAGTTTAGGATTGCTTACACATATATAAACGAGGGCATGCGTACAGGATCACATATTATTTCAACAAATGTATCACTGAGGATCTCACTCCAGAATGGGAGAGTACTCCTAAAACCTGCAACCTTGAAACTCTAATTCCACATTGTATGCAACTTGCCAGAGAAGGTCCATGCCCCTGTAGAATTTCCACTTTGCTGCCTTTAGTTATAGGAAATGTTAATCTTGGAGAGGCTTTGTAACCTTGTTTCTTTCATGAGCTTCCTGACCTTGCTGATTTGGTTTTACTAAAAGGCCTTAGTCCCTTCAAAAAGGAATGTTTCAATTTGCAGGAAAGAGCTACACATAGTTATTAGCAATATGTCCTTGCTGATTTAAAATATCAGATAATCAACAGAATTCATCAAATCTTTTCAGAGCAGTCACTATATGCTGGTGTCCAATCCTGAGGATTTTGTGATTTAAAATGTTCCACCTCTCTTCAAATTGGCCTCTATACAGTAAGGACAACAATAATGAATTGCAGTACCACAAATCTTTGCAGGTAGCATGCTCAGAAATGTGAAACAGTTTTCCCAAAGTCACACAGATCTTTTGAAGGGAAGACAGACACTAGGCTTATTAACTTCTTTTCTGATTCATAGCTAAGTGTTACATTAAGTGAATTGGTTTTTCTATTACTCTTATTTCTTTTTTTTTTTTTTTTTTTTTGGTTTTTCAAGACAGGGTTTCTCTGAGCCCTGGCTGTCCTGGAACTCACTTTGTAGACCAGGCTGGCCTCGAACTCGGAAATCCACCTGCCTCTGCCTCCCGAGTGCTGGGATTAAAGGCGTGCGCCACCACGCCCGGCCTCTTATTTCTTTTAATCGCTTCCAAAAATAAAGATGAAAGCCATAATGGCCAATGAAGAGACAATCAATTAAAAAAAATCACAATATATTGTAAACAATCCTAATCTTTCATCCCTGTCCCAAGTCCCATTAACACTTTTTAATTATCATTATATAATTTCTGAGTATCAGGCTCCCCTTGTGAGTTATAGGCCTGGTAGATAGAAGATATATAAAATTAACTATGCAGGATGATTAAAACCATTTTATTAGATTTTGAGGGAAAAACCATAGAGGAGGAAGCTGCAATTCTGAGATGTGGACCCTGTTTATGTGCAGATATAATTAGCATTCTTGTTATTGGCTCTTCAGTGGAATGTTTCATATTCACTTGTATGATGTATTATAACTCAACTCTGTACATTTAAGATAATTCTGTGGTTTTTCCTTGGTTCTCAAATTTATATTTTGCCACTGATAATTTTTCATGTGGTTAGATTTGTTACCTATTTTGTTTATAGTGTCTGATTTTCATGCTCTGTTTAAAATGGTGTTATGCATTTTAGTATTCTAAGATAACTATGTTGACCTTTAGTCTTCAAGGTTTATTCACTATTTTATAATTACATATGCATAAATACAAATATGTATATATATATATTCAATGTACTTTGATCATATTTTGCTTCCTCATCATCCTCTCCTATTCTCTCCCCCTTGTGATTTTTAGAGTGAGCTTTTAATTTCATATTTTTCAGATTAGTCAATTTTGCTTCAAGGAATGACAAAGAAACATAGTTTCATTTTATTGGTGGGAACCTATCAAATCATCTCAATTACATTACTGGATAATCAATATTTTACTCTCTGATTTTTACTAATAATCTGGTATTCCTTTTGTAATTATAATGTCCATTTTTATATTCACATGTCAAAATATATTCTATTCTAATAACACTTCTAAAAATCTTTTCATCTCTTCTCAGACTTATATAACTATGAGCAGAATTCAGCCAATCCTTGAAAAGTTTAAGCCTATCTTCACCTTATCATTTAGTTTGCAATGTTGTGGCAGAGTTCTTGATTCTGCCGTTATGCAAAATCTACTAATGTGTGACTTTCTTCTTAAACTGACAAGTGGCTATGAGACAAGTCTGATTTTAGCTTCATGGTAAAAACAGCATCAGTCAGTAGTAATAATGGACAGGAGATGTGGCTCAAGGCAGACTGATAAACATGTGTGAAGTACTGCCTTCAGTCCTCCAAACAACTCAAAAAAAAAAGAGACAGAAAGAATACAAATATGGTTTCTCCATGGCTTAGCCTCCAAGAGGATTCTTCAGGGGACCTCTCTTCTGCACTCACTCTCTGTTCATACAGCTTCAAGATATATTTGATCCTTGATACCCATTATATATCAGTACAAACTGCTGTAGGCCTAAGGCTGTTTTGAAGGTGGACTTAACTTATTGGTTGCCAGAAGTAGGCAGGATGATCCACCTTCTTGAAAACTGCTTCCAGATATCTCAGTGCTTAGGTTGCCATGGATATGGGTCTAGAGACAGAAATGCTGTAGGGAAGGCACTGAACCCTACCTAAGCCCCACTTTATAAAGTTGGGGCAATTAACTGAAGCTCTTGAAATCTTGCTAAAGATATGTTCCATAATGGTCTGTTCTCATAACTTGTCGCTCTATTACGAAAGGCTCATGTATAAACTGGATAGTATGATATTCTTTTCCATTGTAATTCAGGAGGCTCTGCATTTCGGTTTTGAAAATCTACCAACATTTCAAATGCCAGCTTGGTATGGGCCTCTATTTGTGAAAATATTATAAATAAGCCTCTGAAGGCCTGATTATTATGAACCTAAGATTTGAATGTTATATTCTGAATTTGATATTATCTATTTTTTCTAGATTCTAATAATTCTCTTCCCTCCCATAACTAAAAATGATCAGTTACGGTTAGCATATTTTGATGGCATTCATAACCACGTACTAGAATTAAGAAAGGAAGAGTAGTTTTCTTCCTAGATTTAATCTTATTTTTCTGACAAGTCAGAATGATTAACACCTTACTTCACTATTATTGCTTTAGCCTTCTATACATATTTTTGGTCCTGTTGGAACAAAATATAAGAAATTAACATACCTTAAAGATTAGTCTATGACAGACAAAGAATATTAATAAAAAACTAAATGTATCTGATTAGAAACAAAGGAAAGGACATCCAGAGACTGACCCACCCAGGAATCCATTCCATATACAGTCATCAAACCCAGACACTCTTTTGTATGCCAAGAAGTGCTTGCTGACAGGAGCCTGATATAGCTCACTACTGAGAGGCTCTGCCAGAGCCTGACAAATACAGGGGTAGATGCTCCCAGCCAACCATTGGGCTGAGCATGGGGTCCCCAGTGGAGGAGTTAGAGAAAGGACGAAAAGAGCTCAAGAGGTTTGCAACCCCATAGGAAGAACAAAAATATCAACCAACTACACACCCCAGAGTTCCCAGGGTCTAAACCACCAACCAAAGAGTACACATGGAGGGACCCATTGCTTCAGCTGCATATGTAGCAGATGATGGTATTGTCAGGCATTAATGGGAGGAGAGGTCCTTGGTGCTGTGAAGGCTCAATGCCCCAGTGTAGGGGAATGCCAGGGCAGGAAGGTAGGTGGGTAGGTAGAAGAATACCGTCATAGAAGCAGGGAGAGGTGGGAAGAGATAGGATATGTCCGGGGGAAGAGGGAACAGGGAAAAGGGATAACATTTGAAATGTGAAAAATAAAATATCCAATAATAAAAGAAACAAACTTTATCCTTTATTCTGTGTATCCAAAGAGCTAACTGTGGATGTCAGAGCACTAGACCATGTATGAAGTAAGGTAATTTTAGCCATTCACAATTGTTTGTGACCTCAACGACGGTTTGAACGGCACTGATCAGATGCTGAAGCATATAAAGCTGACAGCACCAGCAGCTAACTCTACAGATGAGGCTTTCATCAATATCTTGTATCTTCCTCATCCATCGTAGGCATCATTCCATCCCTTCTATTAATAGAACATTCACAGATCCCGCTACTGAAAATAATAACTTTCAATAAATTATATTTTCTGGACATTTGAAAATCTCTATTTGGTAATAGACTACTTTATATTCTCTTGGTTTCAAGTACTCACAACATGCAAGAAATTTTGCATATTCTGGGACTAAGGAATGGACTAAAGAAAGCTTTCTTCATCCCCATTTGCACAACAGACGTCTCAGGGTGTGAAACGTTCCCCTGTACCTGGGAACAGCTGAGCATCACATTACAGTTGTGTTACTTGGCATTTCTGTCAACCACTCTAGTAGTTCTGTATGCCTTGCTTGACAAGCTGAGGAACGAAGCTTCTCCCATGGGACAGTACTGCTCCTTCCCTGAGGGTTTAATTTGTTTCTGCCTGAAAAAGAGCATCATGCTTTTGGCAGCGTACAAATTAAAAATATTAATGAACTGAAGTAAAAGGCAAAATGAAATGGCTTTTTTATTAAATCACAATCAAAGTTTGTGTTTATATCTCAGAGTTGTCAGCCTGTCAGTGTGTCCCTAGGCTCAAACAATAGGGAGAAAATTTGATGAATTTTAGCTCTTTGCATTTAGTGTTATTACTGACGTCTTTTACGAATGAGAAATGCTATTATTTCTGTTTCCAGTCCAGATGGTTACACTTTTCACATACTAATAAAGAAATTTGAAATTAAATGTTAAAGAAAATCTCCATAAATATTTTCTATCATTATTAGTTTATATTTGGCAGCATAGAAATTCCATAGAAACTCAAAATTAAATTAGGCAGGTTAAAATCAATAAAAAGCTGGTTTGAGCTTCAAATTTTGTTAGTTTGTGGTAAGATCTCACAGCACTAATGCTGAAGTGAATACAAATGTAAACACTGCATGCCTTCGTGCATCAAAATGATGGGGTTTGTGCTCTGGAAACTCCTCACTGGATTATTTTTTCCAGTGACAAACCTTTCATGCAAGTTGGTGTGTGTGTGGAGCCTGAACCATGCTGGGATTCTGAAACAGACATTCCTAACTATTCAGGTCATGTTAATTCCTCTCTCTAACCCACAATGAAAGAGCTGTTCTAATACCAGAACTTCCTTAATCGTTCCTTGGCTGATATTTCAGCTACCCTGTGTGGTGAATGGAGTATAGAAGCTTTTTCTTTTTTCTTGTACTGACTTCATGGAACAGTGCCTGATCTTTTCTGACCATTTATTTGTTTCTATAGACATTTTTAATGTCACCAAATGCAGGGAAGGCAAATGGCCCTTTGTTGAGAACTTCTGGGATGGGGTATCCTAGGTGTAATTCCTGCGAAAACTCTCTCAGCATCTCATCACTGTAAATGACCTGCTAAAACAAGACAATGAGTAGGCTCTCATTTGACACATAATTTTATCTTTACCCTGTTTTTACTGATTTTTGCCAGTGTGTTATATTTACCAATACATACAAAATAAATAAGAGCAACATATATATTATCAACTAATATACATACACAAAAATGCACATACACATATACTGTGCATGTATGTATATGTACATATATGTAATATACCTACATGTAACAACTGATGTGTACTGGCTATTTTTGTGTCAACTTGACACAGCTGGAGTTATCACAGAGAAAGGAGCTTCAGTTGAGGAAATGCCTCCATGACATCCAACTGTAAGGCATTTCCTTAATTAGTGATCAAGGGGGAAAGGCCCCTTGTGGGTGGGACCATCCCTGGACTGGTAGTCTTGGGTTCTATAAGAGAGTAGGCTGAGCAAGCCAGAGGAGGCAAGCCAGTAAAGAACATCCCTCCATGGCCTCTGCATCAGCTCCTGCTCCCTGACCTGTTTGAGTTCCAGTCCTGACTTCCTTTGGTGATGAGCAGCAGCATGGAAGTGTAAGCTGAATAAACCCTTTCCTCCCCAACTTGCTTCTTGGTCATGATGTTTGTGCAGGAATAGAAACCCTGACTAAGACATGATGATAAATCTATTATTTATGATAACAGGAATAGACAATTCTCTGGATGCTTTAACATAAAACAAAATAAAATAGTACAATCCTTGTGTTTGTATTATGTACATATATGTTCACATTTTTACATGTATGTGGGTAGATATACCCTTATTTATACTAAAAATTTCTTTATTACTTTCCACCTATGTTTTGAAACAAGACCACATCACAGAACCTGATGATGACCAATTTGGGTAGACTGGTTGGTAAAGCCACTGTAGGAATCTTCCTGTCTCTAATCTCCCTGATCTGGAGCTTATTTAAACCACCTGGCTAGTTGTATATGGTACAGCAGCTCAAGACTCATATTCTCATACTAGTGTGGCTGATACTTAACTGAACCATCTCTATAGCCTCAGATTCTGATCTAAAAAGAGGATTTCAAAGGGATGAGAGAATAAATGTAACATCTCTTCATAAAGAATAGAATCTTATATTTTATAAATCTTTAGAGTTTATACACTATCAAAAACCAGGAAGTCTCATCAGAACTGACACTATGCGAGGAGTGAATGATGTCAGAAGTATCTGAAAATACCCATATTCAAAATTACTTTGAGTTTCTTTCTAAGCACTACAAACAAACCACTCAAATTTCTGTCTCACTTTGTTGTGTCTATTTTTAATATGTTAATTTTTCCTGAATTTCTAGTGAATATCAAAATCATCTTTCCTTTAATGACTATCATGTATAGAAAGAACTACAAATAATCAAATAAAATAGCTTTAATATATCACTAACATGGCACTCATAACAATGATAGGAAAGACCTAAAAGATTTTAGCCAAGAAAGGACAATATTTATGTTTATAAGAGTGAGCTAATGCTCTTTGGATGTGATCAATGTGATGGCCTCTCACAAAACTGGAGTCTCTCTAGATAAGGTGACAGCCTTATTCACACAGGCAAAACCTGGAGAAGGGTATTAATTGGATTTACTTAAGCAAGATTTTTTTTAATTAAAAAATTGTTATTATTCTTCATTTTATTAGTCTGAATGCACATGTGTGCAGGCATAACTGACAATGAATATATTGTGTAGGTCCATTGTTAAAGTTTTCTCTTACCTTTTACTTATTTTTTTTAAAGCAAGATTCTCTAGCAATCATACCAATGCATGGGTGTACTTGGAGAACTCAACCAGAAGTGAAAGGTTTCCAGTTCTCTGGAAGTATCACTTTTGGCTAAGTCTGTGAATGTTGATAGCAGAATGTTGATAGTCAGTAACATATAACAAACTGCACTTCTCCCTGCCTCTTTAAATATCTTGGATCCCTCCTGGTAGACACAAATGCTGTGCTACATTACCCCCAGCCTGTCTTTCTCTTTCAGAACAGCCGAATGTGAAATGTACTACTTAATAAACAGATGCACAGTTTGTAGTCTGTATTAAGATAGATTGCTTATGTGAAGTGGAAATGAATACCATAAATCAAAGCTTCTCATTATATATTTCTTGTTTAATAGTAATTTATCAGTTTTATTTCTAGTTCTTTATTGTGCAGGCCTATCGTTAACTACCTGTGGTAGGTAGGTTTCCTTGTAGACTCTTGTCACTTGTACACCTCCAACTCAGCAGAAGAATGAAAATGTGGTATATTGTCATTTGAAGCGTGACATAGAGGTTATTGACAGAGTAGGAGGATGTCACTGTAGTTGATGGTGGCTGGCTTATCAAAGACATTTGCTAAAATATGTTTCGATTATCTGTGACTAATAAAAACTCTCTTCAGTAGACAATACAATCTAAAAGATGAATTCAAACACAGCTACAGTCCAAGAAGTTATAATGAAATGCTAAACATTAATGAAAAAGACCTCATTTTTTATTGAATATTTCATAGTTTGAATATGTGTACTTCAACAGAACAGTAAGTTGTCACTTCCAAGTGATACTCCATTTTATTCAGAGCAAGAGAACTTTCATCAGGCAAAGCTACATATTGGAGGAAGCAATTGGTATTCTAATGGAGTCCTTGAATAGCTGATGGTATAGAATTCAACCTGAAGTTGTGCCAGCAAAGATCTGTAACTGTCAAGATGGAGAAAAACAATTCTGTGTAATGGAATTACATTTTTAATATGCTTTGATTTTAAAATTTCAATGAGGATACGACTAAAAACCAGAATGCAGAAAATAGACATTTTCCCATAACAACCTAAATTAGCTTTTCAATGCAAAAATCTTAGGAAACCTTTAACCAAATTACTAAGTAAATTTGCATGAATCAATAATTAATTGATAGCTGTAGGTTGCTAATTTCCTTGTTATTACCTTGTGTGACCTCACCCTTACCCCCCACCTCCAAAAATAGGAGAAACAGAATTGCAATTTTAACAGAAAACTCAGTATAAAAAGATAGTAAAATACGGAGAAAAACCCATATTTCAATACAACAAGAATGTCCTAAAGTTAATAGAGCTTGGCCTAATAATTACAGAACTTTATATAAATGTGGTCTTTCTAGCTATATTTGACGTCATGAAGGAAGTAAGAGGAAACCTTAACTAAATAGAGCAATTTCCTCAATTATGGGTACCAAGTATTTCAGAGAAATTTCTCTGACTGTCACTTAAACTTTCTGTTGGGCAAATCCTCAGAAGTATGTAAATTTCTCTCATGTTAGCACATAAAGAGGCATATTACAGAATAAGTAGACTTCAAATCTGTGGGGCAATATCTGTGGGTAGTAAAGACTTGCAATGGGCAGATCCAATGAGAACAACCTCTTAGAAACCTAACTTAAACTTTTATCTCTCTTTTTTGCTTTTTTTTTTTGTTTGTTTGTTTTTTGTTTTTTTGTTTAAAGGAAAAACATTGAAACTCTCTCTGCGTACTTTGGAAACATGTTAGTCTATTGAGCTATTTGGGACATGGCATAGTGTATAAGAGAGCACACAGAAACGGCATGCTACTTTAAGTATTATGTGGGCTTTGAATGAAGTACTCAGCTTGCAGTACACACACACTCACACACACACACACACACACACACACGCACGCACGCACGCACGCACGCACGTACATGCCTGCGTACACACAACAATATCTATTCGGCAAGGACTCTTTTTTTTTTTTTTCTCACTCTACTAAATGTAATTAAAAATTGATTAAAATTAAAGGTTATCATCTCTATCTGCGACTTAATTTTAGTGTCTTTTGTGAGTAAGTAGGAGATGGTTAGGAGAGTGTGATCTGCTCAGGCTGTATGACATATTGGGGTCCTCAGGAGAATGACCATTCCAATGTAGCAGCAAGATGACTTCCACAAATGATATAGTTCTCATCTCAATTTTTAAAATATACTTTGTATGCACATATATGATATTCAATATTTTCAGAAATATTGTGTATTGTATTATGCTGGACATTGGAAAATTTGCAGATTTACACACAAAGTTCCTTAGATTATTTCAGAATTATTACTCCAATTTACAAATGTCATAATTTTTAACATCTGATATTTTACCTAAAAATAGACATCTATCATCTATCTATCTATCTATCTATCTATCTATCTATCTATCTATCTATCCATCCATCTACCTATCTAGCCATCTAACCATAAGTAAGCCATTTCTTCATTGTAATTTCTCATTTCTAGATGTTTTAAATAACCCGATCACTTAATCTTGCTAATATCCATTTACTGGTTATAACTGGAGTATAATTTGATCATATCAATGAAATATTTTAGAATTATCAAAATAATTTTAGAGATTTTTTCCAAAGCATGTTTATTTCCAAAGCTAGAATGATCTCTCAAACAGAGTGCTATGTTGTTTTCTTCTAATGCAGCTGCATTTCCTCTAAATAAGAGAGGGTTTTTAAATCAAGTGTAAGTAGTAGTAAGTAGTAAGACATCAATCTACTATTGATGACTGCTATTCAGCATTTTGCCAATGGCTGCTCTGTGTTTCATTTAAATGATTTAACTTAATCTTTGTGGTTGCTCATAGGATGCTACTATACTTATTTTGAAACTGAAATTGTCCTATTCAAAGTACAGAAGTAACAAGAACTGTGGGCCCAGGGCTTGGTATATATTATGTTCAGTCTTCCTTCTGAGGGACATTGCTCAAATTGCTGTCAGAGAACATAGCAAACTTCAAAGTGACTGGATAAATATTAGCTTTATATCTTTCTATCAGGCTTGTTTCAGCAACAGGGAAAATTGATAAAAAACAGTTAATTGAAAATCCCTTCTATACAGACAAAGGAAAGATAAAACTTCAATCTTTCATGTAATAGGATGTACAATACTGCTGATAGTAATTAACTTTTAATATGTATAAGTAGGTGGATTTCTCTTAAAATATGTTACAATATAAAATTTGCTCATTAGCAGCAAAAAGATAATTTAATCAGCAGACACTATCATTATTATTTTATTATGATATTCTAACTCCCAGGAGAACAAAGACCTCAAGTGCTTAAGACAGCAGTTTCTATTTTAGATAGGGATTATCTCATTTTTGGCAAATGTAAAATAAAATAGAAAAACTCTCTGTATGCCATATTAATGCCACTTGAGAGTGCTTAATATAAAAAGAGAAATTTAATTTTTGATTTCAACATAATCATATTTCAAAATATTGGATTCCAGCCTGCGCATACTTCCTTGGCTTAATTTTACATCTAATTAAACTAATCATAATGGAAAATGTATAATTCTACATTTCAAAATTCTCCTCAAATCCTAATTCATTTACAGTGAGCCAGCGACACAAACCTCCAGCATAAGAATGAAGGATCTCTTATGAAATATTACCTGTCAGTGGCAATTCTGTGAATATTTACTAAATAGTACTTGACCAAAGGTTCAGCCAAGTATGTAGAATGGAATTTTGGGTCTGTATGATACACTCTTTGCAGCATTAAAACAGGCTCACTTCTATTCCATTAGAAATAGGAAAGGAACAAGATAGAGTGGCATGTCAAAAATGTGTCACTTGAGGAATCTTATCTATTTATATCACTGTTCAGCAAACTGCCCATAAATTTAGCTTCAAACAATTGTTTTATTCTTACCTCTGATAGTCTTGAGTTTTAAATAGGGCTCACAAGAGAAATTCTTCTATGTGGTGGACTTCAACACATCTCTCTGTTCTTAGCTGGCATGCCATACAACCATTGCTTTCTGAGGCAACTTCAGCTGGTTCTATGTGTACTGGGTACCAAGTTGAGCTCATATTCTTGTGTTTTATGCCAGCCTGCAGCCTACATGAACCGGGTACACCTGGGTGGCAGGCTGGGGCTGAAAAAGAGGGCAAGAGAGATTAATGGAGACCAAGACACGTTTCCTGTTCAAGACACTCCCCTCCCCCCTCCAGTCCATTCTTGGTGTCTGGAGCCAGCCAGCAGGTGACATGCAGGATAGGATGTTCCTCCAGGAATATCCCAGGGGCCTCTCAGCAGGTAACAGTGTCTTGGAGGAGAGCAGTGTTAGGTGACAGAACAATAGAGTCATCTAGGTCAGAAGGCTCCACCCTAGGTAATCTCACTGGCAGCAAGGTCAAAGTTTGGATCAGCCTGCTTCAAGGCTGAGGGAGGCTACATTCTTGGAATTCCTAGTTCAGTGAATCACAACTCAAGTTCCTGCTTAAAGGACCACATAGACTGCAGGGCAGGGAGCATGGGGGAGTAAAGGGGAAGTGGGGAAAAACCAGTGCCCTCTCAGAGTTCTGGTGCTGTGGGTGGGCAGATGCAGAAGGACTGCCAAATGCTTGCCAAATGCCCGGGTGGGTGTCTGGCTGTGGGAAGCCACATATCGCAACTCAGAGGGTGGTGGACAAGGGACAGTCCTAGGTACCAGGTTCTCAGCCTCAGGCATCCCAGACACCACTGGACATCCACTGGAGCTCCCGGGGGTGGCTCAGTCAGCCCCGGGGCCAAAGGGAGAAGAGGACAGGGAGAGAGGGAGGCACTGTGTGGTTCCCACATGGGCAAGAGTCCTTGGTCCCGTCCATGGCTGGAGCATAGGAAGGCCTTCCAGTGGGAGATTAGACGTGGCACATGGAAAGCCTATTCCATCATTCAAGCAGATGGGCCTTGATGAGCAGAGATGGCCTATGGTTTTAGAGCTTTATTGTAGAAAGGCAGAGGGAAAGAGAGAAGGTAGAAAGAGGGAGAGAGGCCCACCATGGCCAGGTGGAGAGAGGGGTAAAGAGAGAGAGAGAGAGAAGGAGGGCTAGAGCATTAGAAAGGGGAGAGTCATTTAAAGAGAGAGAGGTGGGGCAAGCAGCCCCTTTTATAGTGGGCTGTACTATCGGGTAACTGTGGGGATGAGCATACTTGGCTATAGTCGGGTAACTGTGGGGGTGGAGTCAAGCCAGAATGCCAGAAGCGAGGGACATGGTCTATGTGGTTGATAGTCACACACCTGTCCTGCTGGGGCTGTAGGGGTGGTAACTTCAACAGGAGCCAGGAGGCCAGGAGACATGATCAAACACCTTCAATCCCATGTAGGTAGAAATTACTACCCATTGCATCCCCTCTGGTTCAAGACCTATGCTCAACTGGGGACCAGGCTGTCTGTGTGCAGCCCACTGCCCCACAATAGACTCTGCAAGAAAAAAATTAATATCTTTTCTTCTTAGAAACATGCAAATGGCATTGAAAGAATCACCCTTCTCATTGACAGGAACATCTAATCTCTCAACGCATTTTTTGTTTACTCTTGACTCAAAGATCTTTTATATATCTGCCATATTCCACCCTTATTTCTATCATTCCAAAAAGAGAGTTGCTAGCGAAATGCAAATTTATTACCAGTGCTTTCTCAAACATCAACTACAAGCACTCCAGGTGTTTGAGACAACTCCAGGTTGTGAGACAAATTTCTATACCATATAAACTCTTTTTTTAAAAAATTTTTATTAGTTATTTTATTTACATTTCAAATGTTATCACACTTCCTGGTTTTCCCTCAGTAAAGCCTCCATCCTGTACCCTGTCCCTCCTCCTTCTGTGAGGGTGCTCCCCCACCCACCCCACACACTCCTGCCAAACTGCCTTGGCATTCCCCTATGCTGGGACATTGAGCCCTTATAGGACCAAGGGCCTTCCCTTCCATTGATGCCAGACAATGCCATATTCTGCTATGTATGCAGTTGGAGCTATGGGTTCCTCCATGTGTACTCTTTGGCTGATGGTTTAGTCCCTGGGAGCTCTGGGGAGGTCTGGTTGGTTGATGTTGCTCTTAACACCAGCTAAAACTATTTCGACTGGTGTTACCCACAGTCTTCAGATGCCTCAATATCCCCAATTCAGTATTAACCCATCCCTTCAGTGGCTCTAATTTTTATCTACATTATTTAATTGTTAATTGTGATTGTATATTTCTCAAAATGAAAATTTAATTATTTTTTTCTACTTGATACTTTAAAATGGCTTCATTTGCTTAAAATTTGGAGTGTCATCTTCTAATTTCTCTTCATGTCTGTGCTTTTTTTTTCATTTTTTTATTGGATATTTTACTTATTTACATTTCCAATGCTATCCCCTTTCCGGATTCCCCCCCTGCCAGAAACCCCCTATTCCATCTCCCCTCCTCCTGCTTCTATGAGGGTGCTCCCCCACCTACTTACTCCCACCTTTCCACCCTCATATTCCCCTACACTGGGATATCAAGCCTTCACAGGACCAAGGGTCTCTCTTCTCCCATTGATGCCCTACAAGGCCATCGTCTGCTACATAGAGGGTTGGAGCCATGGGTCCCTCCATGTGTACTCCTTGATTGGTGGTTTAGATCCTGGGAGTTCTGGTTCATTGATAGTGTTCTTCTTCCTATGAGGTTGCAAACCCCTTCAGCTCCTTCAGTCTCTGCTTTAACCATGTCAAACCTCACACCCATCTCAGAAAGGTATATGAACCCCTCCTCACAGCCTGGTAGAAGCTGTGTTCCTTGCTTTGTGTCTTCCATAACTTGTAGGAATGATATGATCTTTCATTTGTTTACTCTTATTCCTTTAATATGATTTCACTTTCTATCATACTTTGTATTTGTGTGAACACTTCATTTTCTCTACAAATATGAAATGTGTTGAGAGCAACAGACAAATTTATATGCCTTTCCAAAAGTCTGTTTGTTTGTTTGTTTGATTGATTGTTTGTTTTGAGACAGGGTTTCTCTGTGTAGCCCTGGCTGTCCTGGAACTCACTTTGTAGACCAGGCTGGCCTCAAACTCAGAAATCCGCCTGCCTCTGCCTCCCGAGTCAGCTCCCAGCTCAAAAGTCTTTAGAATGCCTTGCATAACTAAATTCTATAAGATGGAATTATCCATGTGAAAGAAAAAATAGCTGATTATAAATATTTTCTGTATAAATCTGCTTATTCATTAAAAGTAAACTCAGAGTCTCTTGCCCTGTTTTAAACTGGATCTATGGTTAAATATAAATATGTAAAGTGACATTAACATTCCTCATTACAAGACAATTGTCCTTACATGTTTACATTTGATATTTCCAATATAATATTATAAAAATTTATATTTTCTCATTATATAACAATCACAATAAGAAGTTTATCCTGTGATGTTTCCAATTTAAAGTTATATTTGTCCTAGTGATTATGTGACATAATCTCATTATAAATAATTGTATGTCCTAACTATCTATTTTTTCAATTTTATTTAATTTTTTATACAGTCCAGATTTTATCCCCCTCCCAGTCCACCCACTGACTGTTCTACATCCCATACCTCCCCCTCCCTGTCTCCATGAGAACATCCCCACTCCCTGGGTCCCCAAGTCTCTTGAAGGTTAGGTGCATCTTCTGAGTCTAGACCTAGCATTCCTCTTTCCTACATGTGTTGTGGGTCTCATATCAGTTGATATGTGATGCCTGATTGGAGATCAATATCTGAGAGATTTCTGGGATCCAGAATAGTTGAGAATGCTGGTCCTCCTACAGAGTGGCCCTCCTCCTCAGCTTCTTCCAGCTTTTCCCTAATGCAACCACAGGACTCCAAAGCTTCTGTTCATTGAGTGTAAATATCTGCATCTGACTCTTTCAGCTGTTTGTTGGACCTGTCAGAGGGCAGTCGTGCTAGGTTCCTAGTATTAGTAATAGTGTCAGACTTTTGGGCCTCCCCTTGAACTGGATCCAAATTTGGGCCTGTCCATGGACTGTCTTTTCCTTCATTTCCATCCCTGTATTTCTTTCAGACAGGAACAATTATGGGTCAGAGTTTTGACTGTGAGATGGCAATCCCACACTTGATGCTGAAGGTGGCCTTTACATGTTCCCACTCCCCACTGTAGGGCATTTCATCTAAGGTCCCTTTTTTGAGTTCTGAGAGTCTCCCACCTCCCAGGTGCCTGGTAAATTCTGGAGGGTCTCCCCCACCTCCTACCTCCCAAGGTTGCCTGTTTCCATTCTTTCAGCTAGCCCTCGGGACTTCAGTCCTGCTCCCCCCATCCAATACTAGATTGTGTTCCCCTCTTCCCCTCCCTGTCCCCTCCCACCCAGGTTCCTCCCTCCCTCCCACCTCCTGTGATTGCTTTCTTCTCCTGCAAAAGTGAGATTGAGGCATCCTCACTTGGGTTCTTCAGCTTGTTAACCTTTATGAGATCTGCAGATTGTATCCTGGGTATTCTGTACATTGTTTGGCTAATATTTACTTATTAGTGAGCACATACCATGCATGTCCTTTTGGGTCTGAGTTATATCACTCAGGATATTTTCTAGTTCCAGCCATTTACCTGCAAAACTTAAGATGTCCTCATTCTTAATAGCTGAGTAGTATTCCATTGTGTAAATGAAACACATTTTCTTTATCCATTCTTCTGCTGTGGAATATTAATATCATTTTTTTTAAAAAATCAATCCCCCAAATTTCTGTTAAAGTTAAAACAAAACAAAACAAACAAACAAACAAACAAACAAACAAAAATCAGGAAACCAACTCTTCCTGGAAGCAGTGTGTGTGAAGGATACTCACTTTTGTCAGACCCAAATTCCATAGGCTTGTATCACAAGAAGTGAGAAAAGTTGCAACCTCAGATAAAATGAGCATCTGGTATGCCACCGCACATTTCATCACCTTGCTTTGCTAGATACTTAATAACTCTGACTTATGACTGTGTCCTATATTTACTGGCATCTTCTTTCCAGTTCTAGTAAATCAATGATTTTCAACTGTTAGAACTGGAATCTGCTTCTGATGTTAACAAGTGTCAGGAGAGATCTACTAGCTAATTGGATCCCTGTTGTTATAACTTTCCATGCATAAAGTTTGTTAAAAAGAACTTCCCTCTCTCCTGAGTAGCCTCTAGTCAGAGAGGTTCCAGAAGGGTACAGTAAATGTCCACATTAGTTACACACACATTTTATTCCTATGAAAGAGAATGAATCAGAGGGAATAAAAGATTAAACAAGAATTTACAAAGTTTTAAGACATTTCAGTGGAAGACAGAGTAAAAAGAGCTTATTGTTCAAACACAGTAACAGAATTCATTTACATCATTATTATCAGCGAAATCATTTAAAGTATGGTACAATATAAAACAAAACAGAAGTGACAACCAATACCTCCATGTCTTTCTAAATTCTGGGGAAGCTGCAGGTGTGAGACAGAAATTCCACTCTTAACCACGTTTTGGAGAAACAGCCACTAAAATACAGATATGAGGAAAAATGCTAAGAGAATGGTAGTTACAATCTAAATTCCAAATTATGAATTTTTGATGTATATATTGCAGCAATTTTCAAAAAGTATAAGCACAGACTTAAGTAACATGTCTGAAAATGCCATATACCAGAATAACAATACAACATTTAATTAAAATTGAACAGGGCACAGCAGTATGATATCAATTTTAATCATGTCAGATCTTTACTGTTTAATAATTCAAAGCAGAGAAAATAAAATACATTTAAGAACAAATAGTAAGTCATGTGTTATAATTAAATTACATTTGGCATTTCTTTACTTTTGGCTTTCTAGCTCATCCAATTTCTCTTTTTAGTGTTTATAGCACTAAGTAAAGATAAAAATCTAGACTGTAGTTAGAAATCTTACTGGTTTTGGGAAGTAGCTGTAGTAGGTTCTTCTCCAGCTTTAGTGGTCTCTTCAGCCTCTTTTGTCTGGGTTTATAATACCAGGTGTGAATGTCCTCTGATCGAGTGGTACTGGAGTCCAATTAGACAGCTCTTGGTTACTACCAAGATGTTAGTACAACTAGGGCATACTAGCCTGCCAGCCCGATCATTGTTGTTTTTCAAAGGCTTTGCTTCATTCACACTGGTTCAGCACCTTAGTATACTAAGAAAACTAATGCTTAGAGAGAAGGTTTTCAAGTCAGTTCCAGCACTATTTTTTCCAGATCCTAAATGAGAAGTATGTATGTCTTCAAAACCACAATCTTATCTTTAAATTCTAAAAGATAATCAAGGCCAAATTTAATAGCCTATATTGTTTGGAGGATCTCTTGGGTTCCCCTGACAAACAGGTAAACAGGAGCTTTTCTATGCTTAGCAAGTGCGATTTTATACCCCAAGTGCAATGACTTTATTAAAATATCAGCACACATACACACACGCACACACACACATGCACATGCACACGCACACACACACACACACACACACACACACACACACACACATATATATATATATATATATATATATATAGAGAGAGAGAGAGAGAGAGAGAGAGAGACAGAGACAGAGACAGAGAGAGAGAGACAGAGACAGAGACAGAGACAGAGACAGAGACAGAGACAGAGACAGAGAGAGACAGACAGACAGACAGACAGAGACAGACAGAGACAGACAGGGAGATAGACAGAGAGACCTACATACATATGTATATATAATACATGTCCTTTTTTCTAAGCTTATGAAATGATTTGCTTCAACATGGATTTTTTCAATCATTCTCTTTTTCCACCTGTAATCCTCTCTCTCCACTGCCCAGTTAAAGCAGATTTTCCCAATCTCCTTTCAAAGAACCTGTGACCTAATGTCCCCTATGCTAGAGTTCACTTTAAGTATTAAATATATATTTGACATCAACTCTGTTTTAAACTAAAGCAAAGTTTTCAAGAGTGAATAATATAAATATAAAATAAAGCAATTTGTTGCACTTATGTGAGTAATTTAGTATTATATTTTTCCAAATAGAGAAAGACAGGTATAAAGCAAGGTAACATAGATTATCTATATCACTGAACCCAGTTCTTCTTACATGGTAGTCATTACACAAAACTATGGCAGGAAATGATATGGGTGATACATGTTTTATAATATTTCTTAACCACATAAAACTTTAGTGAGATTATACTTGAAAAATATTGTCTCTATACAATTTATATTTAGTAAATACAACAATCCAGTTTTATTTGAGTGTACTATAATGACATGTGTGTGTGTGTCTATGTGTATGCATATCTAACCCTTTTTACCAGTCATTTTAGTAGCAACCAATGTTTATCAATATTTAGGATATAGCAATAAGCAAATTAGGTATACATTTACCCTTTCTAAAAATTTCATTGGTGTCTAAAATATCTCTGGAAATTGGAAGGTATAAAATTCGCTCAACAGTTGTGAGGAAAATTAAATTTTATTAGGGAGAGAGGAGTCTACAAAGGTTCGAGGTATATTACCATTCACTGAGATGTAGAGGATAGTAGAAGATGACATGAAGAGAGTTGGTTCAGCAGTGCTTGGGCATCCCTGGTCTCTTAGTGACTAAAAGTATGTTCTAGTGATATGTTTCCTTACATTCACCCAGAGCTTATTGTTTGATAACTTTTATTTCATTTTTAAATTAACTTCTGGTAATAACTGAAGATCCATTTCATGAGAATCAAATAAAGAAATAAATGGGCATTGGCAATGGTAAAAGAAGCCAAAATATTTTGTAATAAAATGTTCAGGCTCAAAGGAAATTATTCCCCATGTGTAGTGCATAAGGATACAAAAAATGAGCAAATGGATAAAACGCTATAAATACTTTTCACTGTCTATGAATTCTAAACTGCTATGTTTATTTAGCTGGTTAGTGTTTTTAAATACTTCCAGACCTTTGGTATTTAAGGTATGATAGATAATATGGTATTTAGGATATGATAAAAAGTAAAATATAATAATAGTAACAATAATAATAATGGTATGCCCAATGAAGTATGGGAGAACATTATAATTGCCAATATTTTATATTATTCTGATCACTTAAAACTAATAAATTTAAAGAATTTCCTTAGATATTTTTTCAATTTAAACTGATCTAAAAAATTAAAAACTGAAGTTCCCACCACCTTCTGCCAAATATCTCTTTTAGTAAAATGTGTCCTGCACTGAAAAGATATGGGTTATGAAAAAGTATTACATCACCTACATTCTAAAGACATAGTCATTAGCTCAACAAGATGCACTGAGAAAACTTTTAATGTGAGAGGATTAGTTTTGAGTCATCCATGTTATTTGAAAAAGAATATTATTCTTTTATTTTAGTATTTTTAACTTTTTAACTCACCACATCAAAAATGAATTTCTTTGTTCAAAATGACTCCTAATTCAAGAAGAGAGAGAAGTGATTTCTCAAAATTTCTTGACAGTGTAAACTACTGTTCTGATGTCTGTGTTAGGTTTGTTAATATCATAGATGCTCATTGTTACTTAAAGAGCATAGTTTCCTCATTCAACAGTATGGTTGTTTTAGCAACAATAGATGGCCTCCATAGACTCTTTTTTTTTTTTTTTTTTTTTTTCCGGTTGTCCAAGTGTGTTCTTTTTTTTTCTTTATATATATTTTTATTACATATTTTCCTCAATTACATTTCCAATACTATCCCAAAAGTCCCCCATAGCGCCCCCCACTTCCCTACCCACCCATTCCCATTCTTTTGGCCCTGGCATTCCCCTATATTGGGGCATATAAAGTTTGCAAGTCCAATGGGCCTCTCTTTCCATTGATGGCCGACTAGGCCATCTTTCGATACATATGCAGCTAGAGACAAGAGCTCCAGGGTTCTGGTTAGTACATCATGTTGTTCCAACAATAGGGTTGCAGATCCCTTTAGCTCCTTGGGTACTTTCTCTAGCTTCTCCATTGGGAGCCCTGTGATACATCCAATAGCTGACTGTGAACATCCACTCCTGTGTTTGCTAGGCCCCGGCATCGTCTCACAAGAGACAGCTATATTTGGGTCCTTTCAGCAAAATCTTGCTAGTGTATGCAATGGTGTCAGCGTTTAGAAGCTGATTATGGGACGGATCCCTGGATACAGCAGTCTCTAAATGGTCCATCCTTTCATCACAGCTACGAACTTTGTCTCTGTAACTCCTTCCCTGGGTGTTTTGTTCCCAATTCTAAGAAGGTGCACAGTGTCCACACTTTGGTCTTCATTCTTCTTGAGTTTCATGCATTTATCAAATTGTATCTTATATCTTGGGTATCCTAAGTTTTGGGCTAATATCCACTTATCAATGAATACATATTGTGTGAGTTCTTTTGTGATTGCGTTACTTCACTCAAGATGATGCCCTCCAGGTCCATCCATTTGGCTAGGAATTTCATAAATTCATTCTTTTTAATAGCTGAGTAGTACTCCATTGTGTAAATGTACCATAATTTCTGTATCCATTCCTCTGTTGAGGGACATCTGGCTTCTTTCCAGCTTCTGGCTATTATAAATAGGGCTGCTATGAACATAGTGGAGCATGTGTCCTTTTTACCGATTGGGACATCTTCTGGATATATGCCCAGGAGAGGTATTGCTGGATCCTCCGGTAGTACTATGTCCAATTTTCTGAGGAACCGCCAGACTGATTTCCAGAGTGGTTGTACAAGCTTGCAATCCCACCAACAATGGAGGAGTGTTCCTCTTTCTCCACATCCTCGCCAGCATCTGCTGTCACCTGGATTTTTGATCTTAGCCATTCTGACTGGTGTGAGGTGGAATCTCAGGGTTGTTTTGATTTGCATTTCCCTGATGATTAAGGATGTTGAACATTTTTTCAGGTGCTTCTCTGCCATTCGGTATTCCTCAGGTGAGAATTCTTTGTTCAGTTCTGAGCCCCATTTTTTAATGGGGTTGTTTGACTTTCTGGAGTCCACCTTCTTGAGTTCTTTATATATATTGGATATTAGTCCCTTATCTGATTTAGGATAGGTGAAGATCCTTTCCCAATCTGTTGGTGGTTTTTTTGTCTTATTGATGGTGTCTTTAGCCTTGCAGAAGCTTTGTAGTTTCATGAGGTCCCACTTGTCAATTCTCGATCTTACAGCACAAGCCATTACTGTTCTATTCAGGAATTTTTCCCCTGTGCCCATATCTTCAAGGCTTTTCCCCACTTTCTCCTCTATAAGTTTCAGTGTCTCTGGTTTTATGTGAAGTTCCTTGATCCACTTAGACTTGACCTTAGTACAAGGAGATAGGAATGGATCGATTCGCATTCTTCTACATGTTAACAACCAGTTGTGCCAGCACCATTTGTTGAAAATGCTGTCTTTCTTCCACTGGATGTTTTTAGCTCCCTTGTCGAAGATCAAGTGACCATAGGTGTGTGGGTTCATTTCTGGGTCTTCAATTCTATTCCATTGGTCTATTTGTCTGTCACTATACCAGTACCATGCAGTTTTTATCACAATTGCTCTGTAGTAGAGCTTTAGGTCCGGCATGGTGATTCCACCAGAGGTTCTTTTATCCTTGAGAAGAGTTTTTGCTATCCTAGGTTTTTTGTTATTCCAGATGAATTTGCAGATTGCACTTTCTAATTCGTTGAAGAATTGATTTGGAATTTTGATGGGGATTGCATTGAATCTGTAGATTGCTTTTGGCAAGATAGCCATTTTTACAATGTTGATCCTGCCAATCCATGAGCATGGGAGATCTTTCCATCTTCTGAGATCTTCTATAATTTCTTTCTTCAGAGACTTGAAGTTTTTATTATACAGATCTTTCACTTCCTTAGTTAGAGTCACGCCAAGATATTTTATATTATTTGTGACTATTGAGAAGGGTGTTGTTTCCCTAATTTCTTTCTCAGCCTGTTTATTCTTTGTGTAGAGAAAGGCCATTGATTTGTTTGAGTTAATTTTATATCCAGCTACTTCACCGAAGCTGTTTATCAGGCTTAGGAGTTCTCTGGTGGAATTTTTAGGGTCACTTATATATACTATCATATCATCTGCAAAAAGTGATATTTTGACTTCATCTTTTCCAATTTGTATCCCTTTGATCTCCTTTTGTTGTCGAATTGCTCTGGCTAGGACTTCAAGTACAATGTTGAATAGGTATGGAGAATGTGGACAGCCTTGTCTAGTCCCTGATTTTAGAGGGATTGCTTCAAGCTTCTCACCATTTACTTTGATGTTGGCTACTGGTTTGCTGTAGATTGCTTTTATCATGTTTAGGTATGGGCCTTGAATTCCTGATCTTTCCAAGACTTTTATCATGAATGGGTGTTGGATCTTGTCAAATGCTTTTTCCGCATCTAAGGAGATGACCATGTGGTTTTTGTCTTTCAGTTTGTTTATATACTGGATTACGTTTATGGATTTCCGTATATTGAACCATCCCTGCATCCCTGGGATGAAACCTACTTGGTCAGGATGGATGATTGTTTTGATGTGTTCTTGGATTCGGTTAGCAAGAACTTTATTGAGGATTTTTGCATCAATATTCATAAGGGATATTGGTCTGAAGTTTTCTATCTTTGTTGGGTCTTTTTGTGGTTTAGGTATCAGAGTAATTGTGGCTTCATAGAATGAGTTGGGTAGAGTACCTTCTGTTTCTATTTTGTGGAATAGTTTGTGAAGAACTGGGATTAGATCTTCTTTGAAGGTCTGATAGAACTCTGCACTAAACCCATCTGGTCCTGGGCTTTTTTTAGTTGGGAGACTATTAATGACTGCTTCTATTTCTTTGGGGGATATAGGGCTGTTTAGATCATTAACCTGATCTTGATTCAACTTTGGTACCTGGTATCTGTCTAGGAACTTCTCCATTTCATCCAGGTTCTCCAGTTTTGTTGAGTATAGCCTTTGGTAGAAGGATCTGATGGTGTTTTGGATGTCTTCAGGATCTGTTGTTATGTCTCCTTTTTCATTTCTGATTTTGTTAATTAGGATGCTTTCCCTGTGCCCTCTAGTGAGTCTGGCTAAGGGTTTATCTATCTTGTTGATTTTCTCAAAGAACCAGCTCCTTGATTGGTTGATTCTTTGAATAGTTTTTCTTGTTTCCACTTGGTTGATTTCACCCCTGAGTTTGATTATTTCCTGCCGTCTACTCCTCTTGGGTGAATTTGCTTCCTTTTGTTCTAGTGCTTTTAGGTGTGTTGTCAAGCTGCTAATGTGTGCTCTCTCTAGTTTCCTTTTGGAGGCACTCAGAGCTATGAGTTTTCCTCTTAGAAATGCTTTCATTGCATCCCATAATTTTGGGTATGTTGTGGCTTCATTTTCATTGAACTCTAAAAAGTCCTTAATTTCTTTCTTCATCCCTTCCTTGACCAAGGTATCATTGAGAAGAGTGTTGTTCAGTTTCCACGTGAAGGTTGGCTTTCTATTATTTATTTTGTTATTGAAGATCAGCCTTAGTCCATGGTGATCTGATAGGATGCATGGGACAATTTCAATATTTTTATATCTGTTGAGGCCTGCTTTGTGACCAATTATGTGGTCAATTTTGGAGAAGGTACCATGAGGTGCTGAGAAGAAGGTATATCCTTTTGTTTTAGGATAGAATGTTCTGTAGATATCTGCCAGATCCATTTGATTCATAATTTCTCTTAGTTTCACTGTGTCCCTGTTTAGTTTTTGTTTCCATGATCTGTCCATTGGTGAAAGTGGTGTGTTGAAGTCTCCCACTATTATTGTATGAGGTGCAATGTGTGCTTTGAGTTTTACTAAAGTTTCTTTAATGAATGTGGTTGCCTTTGTATTTGGAGCATAGATATTCAGGATTGATAGTTCCTCTTGGAGGATTTTACCTTTGATGAGTATGAAGTGTCCCTCCCTGTCTTTTTTAATGACTTTGGGTTGGAAGTCAATCTTATCAGATATTAGAATGGCTACTCCAGCTTGTTTCTTCATGCCATTTGCTTGGAAAATTGTTTTCCAGCCTTTCATTCTGAGGTAGTGTCTATCCTTTTCTCTGAGATGAGTTTCCTGTAAGCAGCAAAATGTTGGGTCTTGTTTGGGTAGCCAGTTTGTTAGTCTATGTCTTTTTATCGGGGAGTTGAGTCCATTGATATTAAGAGATATTAAGGAAAAGTAATTGTTGTTTCCTGTTATTTTTGTTGTTAAAGTTGGCATTTTGTTCTTGTGGCTGTCTTCTTTTAGGTTTGTTGAGGGATTACCTTCTTGTTGTTTCTAGGGCATGGTTCCTGTCCTTGTATTGTTTTTTTTCTGTTATTATCCTTTGAAGGGCTGGATTCGTGGAGAGATAATGTGTGAAATTGGTTTTGTAGTGGAATACTTTGGTTTCTCCATCTATGTTAATTGAGAGTTTGGCTGGGTATAGTAGCCTGGGCTGGAATTTGTGTTCTTTTAGTGTCTGTATAACATCCGTCCAGGATCTTCTGGCTTTCATAGTCTCTTGTGAAAAATCTGGTGTAATTCTGATAGGCTTGCCTTTATATGTTACTTGGCCTTTTTCTCTTACTGCTTTTAGTATTCTATCTTTATTTAGAGCATTTGTTGTTCTGATTATTATGTGTCGGGAGGTATTTCTTTTCTGGTCCAGTCTATTTGGAGTTCTGTAGGCTTCTTGTATGTTCATGGGCATCTCTTTCTTTAGATTTGGGAAGTTTTCTTCTATAATTTTGTTGAAGATGTTTGCTGGTCCTTTGAGTTGAAAATCTTCATTCTCATCCACTCCTATTATCCGTAGGTTTGGTCTTCTCATTTCGTCCTGTATTTCTTGGATGTTTTGAGTTAGGATCTTTTTGCATTTTACATTTTCCTTGATTGTTGTGCCGATGTTCTCTATGGAATCTTCTGCACCTGAGATTCTCTCTTCCATCTCTTGTATTCTGTTGCTGATGCTCGTATCTATGGTTCCAGATTTCTTTCCTAGGGTTTCTATCTCCAGTGTTGCCTCATTTTGGGTTTTCTTTATTGTGTCTACTTCCCTTTTTAGGTCTAGTATGGTTTTGTTCATTTCCATCATCTGTTTGGATGTGTTTTCCTGTTTTTCTGTAAGGACTTCTACCTGTTTGATTATGTTATCGTGTTTTTCTTTAAGGATTTGTAACTCTTTAGCAGTGTTCTCCTGCAATTCTTTAAAGGATTTTTGTGCTTTCTCTTTATTGTCTTCTGCCTGTTTAGCAGTGTTCTCCTGCATTTCTTTAAGTGTGTTATTAAAGTCCTTCTTGAAGTTCTCTATCATCATCAGGAGATATGCTTTTAAATCCGTGTCTAGCTTTTCCGGTGTGTTGGGGTGCCCTGGACTGGGCGAAGTGGGGGTGCTGGGTTCTGATGATGGTGAGTGGTCTTGGTTTCTGTTAGTAAGATTATTACGTTTACCTTTTGCCATCTGGTAATCTCTGGGGTTAGTTGTTATCGTTGTCACTGTTTAAAGATTGGAGCAGAAGCTGTGTTCCACTCACCAGCAGTCTCTAAATCCTGCGGCGGGGGTCGTGGGTAGCTGATGGTACCCCGGTGCTGGTCCAGCCGGAAGAGGCCTGTGGTCCTACACAGGCCGTTTTTCTGCTTCCCTAACTAATGCAGTCTCTGGTCCCGCGTGCAATTGGATTGGAGCAGAAGCTGTGCTCCACTCACCAGAAGTCTTAAGATCCTGTGGTGGGTGTTGTGGGTAGCTGGTGAGTGTCAGCAGACCCTGTGCCACAGCTGCCCTGGTGCTTTTCTGACCAGAAGAGGGTTGTGGCCCTATGTAGGCCGGATTTCTCTCTCCCCAACCAGAGCAGTCTCAGGTCCCGCGTGATTGGACTGGAGCAGAAGCTGTGTTCCACTCACCAGCAGTCCCAAAATCCTGTGGCGGGGGTCGTGGGTAGCTGGCGGGTGTCAGGCAACCCTGTGCTCCCGCTACCCCGGTGCTGATCTGGCCGGATGAGGCCTGTGGCCCTACTCAGGCTGGTTTCTGCTTCCCTAACTAATGCAGTCTCAGGTCCCGCGCAATTGGATTGGAGCAGAAGCTGTGTTCCACTCACCAGCAGTCCCAAAATCCTGCGGCGGGGGTCGTGGGTAGCTGGCGGGTGTCAGGCAACCCTGAGCTCCCGCTACCCTGGCGCTGATCCGGCCGGATGTGGCCTGTGGCCCTACTCAGGCAGGTTTCTGCTTCCCTAACTAATGCAGTCTCAGGTCCCGCGCAATTGGATTGGAGCTGAAGCTGTGTTCCACTCACCAGCAGTCCCAAAATCCTGCGGCGGGGGTCGTGGGTAGCTGGCGGGTGTCAGGCAACCCTGCGCTCCCGCTACCCCGGCGCTGATCCAGCCGGATCTCCATAGACTCTTATACTTGGTTATTTATCTGCAGTTTGTGGCACACTTAGGAAGAATCAGGAGGTGTGTCCTTCTTGGAGGAGGTGTGTCATTGCAAGTGGGCGTTGAGGCTTCAAAAGTCTTATACTATTCCCAGTGTCCTCTCTGATTCTACTTGTAGTTTTGATATATGAGCCCTCAGCTGTTCCTGCCACCCTGCCTACCCGTTGCCATTATGGATTCTATTCCTCTGAAATTATAAACTCAATTAAGCACTTTATATTTTTCAGTTTCCTGGGAAATAGTGTTTTATCATAGCAATAGCAAAGTGGTGAATAGAAACAGTGTCTCTGCTGTCGGAGGTTACATCGAGAGCATGGTGGACAGCATCATCACAAAGTCACTATTAGTATTAGTATTGATTAGGATTAGGATGGTTTATGTACTCTTAAAATCCATTAATGTGGCAAAGTGAATAATCATCTGTCTTAGTCAGGGTTTCTATTCCTGCACAAACATCATGGCCAAGAAGCAAGTTGGGGAGGAAAGGGTTTATTCGGCTTACACTTCCATGCTGCTCTTCATCACCAAGGAAGTCAGGACTGGAACTCAAGCAGGTCAGGAAGCAGGAGCTGATGCAGAGGCCATGGAGGGATGTTCTTTACTGGCTTGCTTCCCTTGGCTTGCTCAGCCTGCTCTCTTATAGAACCCAAGACTACCAGCCCAGAGATGGCACCACCCACAAGGGCCTCCCTTCTTGATCACTAATTGAGGAAATGCCTTACAGTTGTATTTCATGGAGGCATTTCCTCAACTGAAGCTCCTTTCTCTGTGATAACTCCAGCTGTGTCAAGTTGACACAAAATTAGCCAGTACATCATCTTTGCATTTTCTATTATTTATTATTTTTCTTCTGAACACAACCATCACTCATATATTCTTAACATATACACAGTAAGAATGTACCTACTCTGTTGAAATAGTATCATGACCTCTACTTGTGTACTTATGTTATAGATTATTTACATTTTCATTATGAATTCTCATTAGCATGTGTTTAAGATCTAGCCATAAAATTCAATAGGCATAGTCAAAGTCACAGGGCAGCTAGTGTCATGCTTACAAAGAATGCACACAATCCTAGGTTCAGTTCCCAGCCATGAACAAATGGAGATGTTGGGGACTTGGAACAGGCATTAAGAAGGTGGATCAGAAGTTAAGATCATTCTTGGTCCATAGTAAACACATAACTAGACTAATATACTAGAAAGTTATCTAAAAATGAATGAATGAATAAATAAATAAAGCTCTAAATATGTCAATGTGCAATTAACCATTTTACATTGGTGTATACTGTTGGTTTTCATTGAATGTCTTCGGGTCTTTTCTTGCCTTTCCATCTCCTGTTGTTTACTGGGCTCCTGTGTTATAAAAGAAACTGAGGAGAGGCTCTTGGTCTTGCGAAGATCATATTCCCCCTACAAGGGAATGCCAGGGCCTGGAAGAGGGAGTAGGTGAGTTGGGGAGGAAGGTGGGGGGAGGGTATAGGGGGCTTTGGGGATAGCTTTTGAAATGTAAATGGAGAAAAAAATCTAATAAAAAAGAAAAGAAACAGACAAAATAGTAATAAAAACCAAAAAAAAAAAAAAACCAAAGGGGAAAAAAATAAACAACTAAATTTCTAATTTTTCTTTCCTTGCTGTTACTTTTTCTCTGCCCCACTAGTCTTTTCTAGTAAGGTGTGGTGTCTGTCTCCATATTTCAAACTTTGTCACAATAGAATATCTATTCAGCTACCAGACTCCTATAAAGTGATACTATCACAACATTATCTCCAAACTCCTGTTAAATTTCACCAACCTTCTTTGTTTGGAAAGCACTAAATACTCATATTCTACCTCTTAATTATCCACATTACATTGAACTTCTGAATATAACTTTTTTGATTTCAGATATTACCTGTTTGTTCTCCAGGTGCCTCCACTGTATGACAAAGAAGAACAATTGCTATGCAAAGCATACAGATGATTTAGGCTTGAAAAGTTCATCATGATTTTTTAAACATTTTTATTCATATTTTCACATAATATTTTTTGATCATGTTTTTCTTCTCACTCTTCTCCAATCCTGCCCACCCAGCTTCACAGCTTCATATGGGCTCTCTCTCAACCTCTCTCCCCCCTTCTCTCTCTCTCTCTCTTAAAAAAAGCACAAAAACTAAAGCAAAATAAACAAACAAACAAAATGAATAGGATTAAAAACCCCAAACTGAAACAAAAAGTCCACAAAACTGACCTAAACAGATCACAGAGTTCACTTTGTGTTGACCTACTACTCCCATGCATGGGTCCTGCCCCTGCATATAGGTGAGGTACCCAGTAACACTCTACTGGAGAAAAACAAAAAATTTCTTTACGCAGTAAATTTCAATTGCAAATACCTTTTGGTTAAACATGGTCTCAGTTATAGCACTGACATTTTTGCCTGCTGTGAACTTGTACAGGCTGTTTTATTCTGACATAATCTCTGCAAGTTCATATCTTTATCAGCCCTTTTGTTTCGGTAAGGCATTATTTTCTTGATCTTATCCACCACCTTTTGTTCTTACAATCCTTATGACTCCTTATCCACATAGATCTGAACCTTGAGGGAAGGAGTTTGATAATGCATTCAATTTAAGGCTATGAGCAGCAAAGACTCTCACTCTGTGCAGATCGTCCAGAGATGGGTCTCTGTGTTAATTCCTATCTGCTACAGTAAAAAGCTTCTCTTAGAATTGTTGAGTGATACACATATCTATGGGTATAGCAGTATGTTGTTAGGAGTCAGGTTTTGTTTGTTTGTTCATTTGTTTAGAAATAAACCCAAAGAATCATATAAATTCATGCTGTAAGTCATTACTGAATTATGATTCTTTGAATTAACTATAGTAAAAGAAAGAAAAGAAATAACCAGGAGCAAATTTGGGCAGTTGTTAGAAAGTCAGGATTGTGTCATTGGATGTGGGCACAAGATCTGACCGATTTTGATTAGGAAGCCCTGAGAAGTGCATCACAGTCCCAGAATACTTCAGGCTCTCTTCTTGAGGTTTGCAACCTGTCTATGCTTTCCAAGGATGCTAAGCTAGCAACCTGGCTTAGGAAACAAATTTGTCATCAAAATAAGCACCAGGCTCCTATTCAACCACCATGTTGCTGCTCTCCAGGAACTAGTGAGTTGGAGTATCTGTGAATTGTGGAGCTGGAAGTTTAAGGAGGCTGTCAAGCTCATCAATTGTCAGATAAACAGGTTGGGAGGAGGGAGAACAAAAGCTCATGGTGACCTCCTTACTTAGCTCTGGAATGGTAATAACTGAAAATACACATAAATACAGTGGACCCTAATTAAAAGTTAATGACTACATTAGTACTTTCTTAAACCCAGGTTTCTGCAGTCTGAATGGGATCCTTCTGCTAGTGCCTGTGACAATTAATTTCTTTTCTTTTGTTTTCCACCAACAACTAGCAAAGAAACTGACTGTTTGGCTGTTAGTCTCCTGTTAGTTAAAGTAAACATAGTATCATCACTTGTCGTTCTTTTATTGAAATAATTTGTAGGCTGCAGGGTAATGCAGAGCACAAAAAACAAAACAACTTTTTCCTCTAGGAATTAAGAGTTTGAAGAGTACTACACAGCTATTAAAAAAATGAATTTATGAAATTCCTAGGCAAATGGATGGACCTGGAGGGCATCATCCTGAGTGAGGTAACCCAATCACAAAGGAACTCACACAATATGTACTCACTGATAAGTGGATATTAGCCCAGAAACTTAGAATACCCAAGATATAAGATACAATTTGCTAAACGCATGAAATTCAAGAAGAACGAAGACCAAAGTGTGGACACTTTGCCCCTTCTTAGAAATGGGAACAAAACACCCATGGAAGGAGTTACAGAGACAAAATTTGGAGCTGTGAGGAAAGGATGGACCATCTAGTGATTGCCATATGCAGGGATCCATCCCATAATCAGCTTCCAAACGCTGACACCATTGCATACAATAGCAAGATTTTGCTGAAAGGACCCAGATATAGCTGTCTCTTGTGAGACTATGCCGGGGCTTAGCAAACACAGAAGTGGATGATCACAGTCAGCTATTGGATGGACCACAGGGCCCCCAATGGAGGAGCTAGAGAAAGTACCCAGGGAGCTAAAGGGAACTGCAACCCTATAGGTGGAACAACAATATGAACTAACCAGTACCCCGGAGCTCTTGTCTCTAGCTGCATATGTATCAAAAGATGGCCTAGTCGGCCATCACTGCAAAGAGAGGCCCATTGGATTTGCAAACTTTATATGCCCCAGTACAGGGGAACCCAGGGCCAAAAAGGGGGAGTGGGTGGGTAGGGGATTGGGGGGGTGGGTATGGGGGACTTTTGGGATAGCATTGAAAATGTAAATGAGGAAAATACCTAATAAAAAATAAATTAAAAAAAAGAGTTTGAAGAGAAGTAATCTAACTAGGCAGAGGGTTGATTCTTTCAAGTTCAAAATTTTAAAATATTTCAGGAGCCAAGGTATAGCAGTTGGAGACAGGTATCGAAGCTAGTAACTACTCTTTCCACAAGCTAAGAGTCACAGTCATACAATGACATTGGTGTCAATAGTTTGAATGTTCCCTGGGACAGCATTCTGAGAGCTTTCCTTAGTTCACTGTAGTCCTTTGATTAGGGTTTGAGGCTCCTGGGCCTTTCTTGTCCATGTTGGCATGTTCATTGTTATACTCCTTGTTCAGATCAATTTGGACATTCATGCTTGTGAGATTTCTATGGGTGTAGCTTCGTATGTTACTAGGAGATGCAAACCCATAGCAAACTCAGTTATGTGCTGGCTCTTACAATCTTCCCACAACCTTTTCCACAGTGTTTCAGGAGACTCCACAAATCTCCATTTTGATTGGTTGTGGTTAATGGTCTCCATCTGTTGCAAAGAGAAATTTCCTTGATGAAAGATGAGACTACACTTATCTGTGGGCATAAACACAAATGTTCATAGTTTAGGGATTAGAAGTAGAGTAGTAAATTAGTGACGTTAGATTTTCCTCCAATAACCATGTCTTCCCTAAATTTCAGTAATTAAATAGGTTTCTAGAAATAGGAGTGGTTCACCTCTTGTTGAATGCTTCTTAAGGCAATGTCTCCTTTTACTTTTCTCATTTCTGTAGTTACTACCGGCTATTTACATAAAAATATTAGGAGCTAAGAGCCTCCAGCAAAATAGAACATGGATTTTTGTCTTTCTGGGTCTGGTGAACCTCATTCAGCATAAAAAAATTTGCAGAGCCATTGAGTATCACTAGGATACATGTGTCACTACCACGCCCTTAGAGTTATCATGCCATACTTACATCATACATACATCATTAATACGTTTCATAGGCATCAGAGTTGGATAAAACTGTTGGTTGCTTCCCTCCTTTAGAAGAAAGCAGTGAACTTTCCGATTTCATGAAACCTGGTAGTTAAGATGTGAGCCTTTTAGTCAGTTCCAGCTCGGAAATACTGAGAAGCTGAAGTTAGGCACCGTTTCTGAAGTACAATCAGCAATAAGGACTTATTGTCCACCTCTGGTGGGTAAGAAAAGGCAACAGTAATATATTGCATATTTGGGGAGTCTCTTGGATAACTCTACTCAACAACTCAGAAGGCTTCTCATTCCTATTAATGGGGTGCTTTGGTGTGGTCTTTGGCTATTGGAAGGAGTGCTATCAAGCCTTATGAGAAAAATTCATTGAAATACATATGCATGTAATTACATGCAATATGGTTTTTAAGGTAACTAGTTAATAATATGATTCATTTTGGCCTTTTCAGCCAACCATATTTTTATTTTAGCCACCTACCTCTCCTCATCCTGTATTTATCTTCCTTTGCCTTCCCTAGCAAACCACCCCTTCCCCATTTCTCTAATCAGATCAATTTTATCTTGCTAGTCCCTTTATCCTCCTTTAGTCTTCTTCTGTATTAACCACTGTCTTCCTAATAGGACCATGTTTTCCCATTTTCCCTATCAAATCACTTGCACTTTCCTTTCCTGTAAGTATTACTCCCCAAACCCCTGTCCTGGTAATGGTCCCTTTTACTTCCTTAAGTTTGATAGCTTCTAGAGACTACACATACCAGAAGATTGAAACAGAGGAGCCTCAAATAAGAGAGAACAAGGAATGTTTGCCGGAGTCTTGCTTATAAGTTCCATCTCCTTACCTGGAAAGTTTATGATTTAGTTGTTTTTACATCAGAATAGTATGAGTATGAGTATTTCATGCTTTCTTATGTACGATATTTTCATTATTTAATTCATTTAATGTCAAGATAATAGTGTAGTCTAATAAATATATGCCTAGTTAGTGAGGCTCACAATGGTTCAAAGTAAGAAACAGGATGAATTCATATTGGGACTACATGAAAATAGAACTTTATCTTTTAGTTAATGATCCATTAATAGTATAACTATTTCTTGCATACTATTTTTAAACAATGTTACTCATACTCTAGTAAATTTAGATAAAATTTGGTCAATATCTTCCTTTCTTAGAGATAGTTACTTGGCCCTCTGACATTTGTGTATTTTTGTAAACTCTTTTATGTATTTAAAAAGTACAAAAGATAACTACCAAATATGATCCTGTGACAAAATTTTCAATAGTTTCCTTTAAATTTGTAAAAAGGATAAATTTCTTCCCAGTTTGAGAAAATATAGTCATTTCCAAGAGATAGTCTTTTATTTACTTACAATCTATCTTATACATTATAGAAAATTTATTTATACAAACTTAATGCTTTTTACTTTTGTTTCAATCATTAAAACCTTTTTTTTAACATATTTTCTAAGTGCTACTTAAAATTGTCTCATTGAGAATGTCATGGTTTTTTGATTTTACTCACATTTTGAGTAGCACTTATGAAATAACAAATCTGGGTTCTACTTGTATTAGCCTTGATCAAACCCATGTCTATTGCTCTGTTAATGAGATGTGGAAACACAAGTGTGATTGAGCCACTCTCTGTCCTTCATCCAATTCCACAAATCACCTAGGACTTTGAAAGTATAGATACAGTTACAAGAGGAAAACAAGTTAGCCATGGGCACTTTTATCGTTTTGACTGGGAGGTGTCAAACATTTCAGGATTATCAGTCTGAATAGGTAACAACAAAATATCAGTATGTTTTCATAAAACATATTGTATAATTTTATGGTTATTGGCACATTGATGGAACTGCAAGAAATTGATCAGATCAGCACCAAGTGCTGGGCCTTCTGACACTTGTTGTTTTCTCCGTACATGAAATTTCATAAGTATCCATTTCTGCTTATACATGGCAGTAATCACCCTCCACATGAGTAATACCAGGCACAGCTGAGGACCAGATTGGAATTAGGGCTTTTAGTTTTGCCATTAAAATACTTTGCCAACAATAAAGAAATATTTTTTCATACATCTTTTACAAAAACTATGAAGAAAAATCACATCAGGTCTCATACAGGTAAATTATATGTTTATTCCTATTTGCACAAAATATGCAATAGCTCCTAGCTCCTCGAATTTATCACTTTGAATACTAGATAAAATACATTTCTTGCTAAAATTATCTTTTAATATTATTGTAATAAAAGATTTGTGTTATAAGCTTCCAACTCCAGAAATACTAGCATGAAGTGGAGCAGCTTTTAAAGACAGTCATTCTTCTATGTCTGTGCTCTGGCCAGCAATAATACCAAAATAAACCTTTTCAATTATTCCAATGCAATATAGTTTAAAAAGAATTAGATCTTCAGAGTCCCAGTTTGGGGACATCCAAATGATGAAAATCAGAAGGATGTGTTTACTTTTTTCATAAATTACAAAAGATAAAGTATCTTATCATTTTAGGTGGGAAAATAGTTTGATACAAAATTACTTTGGCAGGACTTCTTGAAATAAGGAATCTTGTAAGACTGAGAAACTATGATGAGCCATACAGCTGTCAAGTGTGAGTGAATCTCTGCAGTATTCATTGTTTTCTTGATTTCATATTTGACAAGACTTTGGGGTTGGTAGTAATTTTAAAATCCTGCTGTCAACACAGGTAAATAAATAGATTTCTATTTAAACTCTAGCCCTCTATATAAATGTCCCTGGGAATGTTTTACTTGTCTTACATTAATTTTGCCATTTGTATCTGAATACTTGTATGCCCTTATGTGGTGATTCATTACAAAACAAACAAACAATGCAAAAGATGATTGCCAGAGTCCCCTGGTTTTTAGAAAGACTGACAGAAATCCAGAAAAAATATTTCTTAGTTCTTAGTTTTATATGTGATTAATGTATGTTTGAATCACTGATGTTTAATCTAATTCACAAATCAGGCCTTCTTGACTTTCACCATTTTACATTTTTCATTTTAAAAAGTTTGAGCTTTTAAGATTTTGACCATGATAAATACAATCTTGTTGGAATGGCTAGGAGACTATGCTTGACACACTTGGTTTGTGTTTGACAGTTCTTTGCATTAATATTTCTTTTTATTTTATTGAATATCTTATTTATTTACATTTCAAATATCCCCTTTCCCTGTTACCCCTCCAGAAAACCCCTATCCCATGCTGCACCCCTGCCCCCAGGATTCTATGAGGGTGCTCCCCTACCCACCTTCCCATTCCTGCCTCCCCGCCCTGTCATTCCCTTAGACTGAGGCATTGAGTCTTCACAGGACCAAGGGCCTCTCCTCCCACTGATGACCAACAAGGCCATCCTCTGCTACATATGCAGCTGGAGCAATGGGTCCCTCCATGTGTATTCCTTGATTGGTGGTTTAGACCTTGAGAGCTCTGGTTGGTTGATAGTGTTGTTCTTCCTATGGGGTTGCAAACTCTTTCAGCTCCTTTATTCCTTTATCTTAACTCCTCCATTGCAGATTCCGTGCTTAGTCCAAGGGATGGCTGAGAGCATCTGTCTCTGTATTGGTCAAGCTCTGGCACAGCCTCTCAGGAGACAGCTATGACAGGCTCCTGTCAGCAAGCACTTCTTGGAATCTGAGATAGTGTCTGTGTTTAGTCTCTGTATATGGGATGGATTCTCAGGTGGGGCAGTCTCTGGATGGCCTTTCCTTCAGTCTCTGCTCCACATTTTGTGTCAGTATTTTCTTTAGACAGGAACCTTTCTGGGTTAAAAAGTTTGGAGATGAGTGTGTCACCCCATCCCCTAACCAGGGACCTAGCCTAACCACTGGATATGGTCTCTAAAGGTTCTCCCTCCCCTTTGTTCGGCATTTCAGCTAATCTCCTCCCTGTTGGGTTCTGGGTGCCTCTTGTTTTCCTGACATCTGGAATTTCACTGCATTACCATTTCTTAGTTTGTTCTATGATGCATGTTGTGTAAAACATCCCTTTCTATACTGATGCTTACACAAAAATGGCCAATGTATTTAACTGTGTTGTTTTAATTTCCTAAACATTCATTAGTTGGCACATTCACTACTTTTAAAGCTATGTATGTATTGTGGTACTAATATTTCCTTCAGGTTGTAGGATTCTATTGATTAATAAGTATTTGGCAGTTTTTTCTGATCTCACTTGTGTTATTATATTTGTAAGTTACAAGGTTCTTAGATGCATGTCATGGGCTTTTCTGACAACAATGTCTGAGACTCTCTCTCTCTCTCTCTCTCTCTCTCTCTCTCTCTCTGTGTGTGTGTGTGTGTGTGTGTGTGTAAAAGAAACAGATGATATACTTTGTGTCATTTTTTGCTGCTTTTTCTTTGAAATATCCCTCTGCCTCTTTGCTTTGTTTTCCTTTCAGAAGCTATTCCCTAATGTGTAACTCTCCATTTGAGACTTACTTCCCATTAACTTTGAAAACTACACACAACTCTATTGTAGTGTTTAGTTTCCTCTAACTTAAGTATTCTGATACTCCTGTTAAATATTTTGGAAACTGTATTTTCTGATATTGTGTTGCCATGAGGCAGGATTGGACTTTATGATATCTGTTTGAACCTGCCTGTGATGTGTCACAAACAGGGAAAGCTGCAACCTGTGCTTGCATTTCTTTTCCATCTGGAGCTGTTTGACAGTGAATGCTCTTTGTGGTCTAGTGACACAGAGAATATTCTCTTAGAGGATTCTGACTTAATTATACTGTATTGGTAATGGAGGAATGGGGACATATAACCTTGGAGATTCACTGCCTTTCTAATTAATGCTGCAAAGTATCACATTCACAAATGAGGATGTTTTCTACAATTTTTATTAGATATCTTTTATATCTAATGGAAACATTATTTTCCTTAATTTTCTGGAAAACTTTAAAAATAAAATGTGTTATATAAAATGCTTTTGCTGCATTTTTGAGGTAATAATATACATTTTAGAATATTGTCTGTTTATATTCTGAATAATATTTTCAGATTTTAGTGTTACAAAGAAGTGACTTAGTTTTGCCATTATTTAAATGTACTGATTAATCTGGGTGATAATGTGTTGGCTGGAATTTTTGCATCAACAATCACGAGCTAGATGCTCTCTTTCATGTTGTGCTTTGCAGTAAAACTCACTGTGTGTACCCCATGCATGAGCTAATACCACATCTATTCCTTTGTCAATGCATACCTGGGTAGGTTTAAGAACTTGGTTGTGATGAAGAGTGACATGATATCACAGTGAGCAGATGCCTCTATGGTATGCTTACCTCAATTCTGTCACTTTTGTTCTCAGGAGTAGCATAGCTGTGTTACTTGGAGGTTCCATTTTTTAGTCTACTTGTGAACCTTTTTTTGTGATTTCCATAATGGTTATAGCATTTTCCATTATCACCACTAGTAAGTTTAGGCTCCATTCTCCCCAAATCTTCACCAGTGCTTGTTACTGTCTGCTATTTTTTTTTAATGTTGGAGTTTTACATTTTTTAAGAGTTTATACAAATATGGGAGTATATGTGAAGGAACCCACAGATTCCAGAAGAGAGTATCAGATCCTGTGGTACGGCAGCTACAGAAAGATTGAATTATGTACTATGGGTTATTGGAATTAAATCCTGGTCTGTAGAAACCAGCAAGCATGTTTAACTGATAAGCCATCTCCCCAGCTCCTTACATTAACTTTGATTTTTAAAAATTTATTAAATTTGTTCTTTGACATTTTTCAACCCCTATAAAATGCATGCATATTACTCAAGTCTTTGGCATACCATGGTTTTTCTATTAACTGCCTCTCCTTCCTACAAGTCCTTTTTCCATATTTATACCCTTCTGGTTTTGAGACACATGATTTTAACCATTACAGTCTTTGTAGCAATGGGCTAGAGTTTGCCATTGGAATGTGTTGGACTCACTACTGGCTACTTAACTAATGGCATGGGCTCCCTATTTTCCGAATATTTTAGTGACCACTATTTCAGTGTAGGGCCAGGGACTATTGAGACTCTAGTTGGCAGTTGATGGGCCAATCCTAATTTTTTACAAGCTTAGTTTAGACAAGTGCAGTGTCACTGAGTTTGTCATTAGAGTGGCTATATCATGCCCAAGATATAAAGTCATAGCATCCAACTCTTTTTTTTTTTGTAATGCAACTATATTACTCCTAAGAATATTATACTGACAGAATATAGGTGAGCATACTGTTTACAATGTACCCAGAATCTTACAGAGAGTGATGTGAATGTCTTGTTTATGGCTGAATACTCAGCCTTCACTTAATTATAATACTTTAAGCAGTTGTGTATCTTTATTCACCACATTTATTGTGAAAAGGGTCTTCTCTCTTTAAGGCTGAGAGTAGCATTTATCTACAAGTATTGTTGTGCTATGAAAGGTGGCATTCAAGGAGGAATATCCAATCTCACTTTCACAATGGATTTCTATATCTTGAAATCAAGGTGCATTGTCTGTCAGATATACCCTCTTATCATATAGCTCTGGTGGGTAAGCAAAAGGAATGGCTAGAACTTGCATTGTTCAAGGGCATTTGGGGCCTCCCTAAATAATAATTATTAGAAAAATGTATCCCATACTTGGCAAGATTTTTGTTTAAAAACCCATGACTTGTAAAGTTCTAGATTTCTTTAGGATTCTTTTTCACCTCAGACAGAATGGTGTTTACACAGAAATAATAACAAAGGCTGGAAAACATGCGGGAAGGATTAGATTCTTGGAGGGTATCACCTTTTAATAATAATTTATTTTTATTTACATTTATATATTTTAATTGGGTTACAAGATGGTAGTTTGCTCTTGTTTGTGGGCATAGAAGCTGATTCTATTTCCTAGCTATTGTATATAGAGGAACAGTGAATAGGAGCACCTTTCTTGAAAGAGGATGTAGGGACCCTTAAATATGTATCCAGGAATGATATAAAAATATAGCATTTTTTCAGTAGTTCTGTTTCTAGCTTTTGAGAAGTCTCCACATTCATCTTCATAGAGCCCATGTTCATACCACAAATGAATAAGTATATGTTTTTCCCCATCCTTGTCAGATTTTTTTTTATTTCATAATGGTAACCATTCTAATTTAGGTTACAGAGAACCTCAAGGAGTATTAATTTGCATTCATTGCTAATGTTGTTGAATACTTTAAAATGTTTATTAGTCATTTAGATTTATTTTAAGAAGACTCTTTTTAGATCTATCATTGATTTTTATTGGGTTATTTGTATCTTTTATGCTTTGTTTACAAATTCCTTTTGTGAATTTGAGGTATTAACTCTGTCTGATGTATAAGATTTCTGATCAAGATTTTTTCTATGATTTGCATTTTCTGAGATTTTTATTCATGATGTGCTCTGTGATCTTAATCTAGAATTCTGCTTCTTTTATGTCTAGAATTCATGGAAACTTTCTGCTCATAGTGGCTGAAGTTTGCCAGATATTCTGTTCCTTCTTTTTAAAAAAAATCATTATTGTATGAGTAAATACTTGCTCTTTATCATTAAGTCCTGATATTTTGTCTTTTACATGATTACTTCGGCCTGTGATGTGTTTTGCATTGAGTTTTCAAATTAATTTTAATGAAATGTTTATTTTGAACTTCAGTGAATAGCTGGTTTCTTCAACGTTTTTAATTCTTGATTGAATTCATGTTTCATATCCTTAATTTATTTTATTCAACACCTTATATGTGCTCTTTTTGGTCTTCAGTGGAGACTTTATTTCCATACTAAGTCTTTATGCATGTCCTCTTTGAATTCTTTGAATATATTGTTTTTTCAAATTCTATGTATTAAGATTCATTTAAGTTGTTCCTCTTGGGAACCATTACTGAAGGGCTATTGAGCTTTACAGGGAGATCATTGCCTTGTTTCTCTCATAGTGCTTGTATTTTTTATAATTGGATCTGTAGATTGGAATCTTTGTTTGAGTATGAGTCATAAGCAATCTACATTGAGGAGGAATTGCTCTCTTTGTTATTATTCTAACTGGGATGCTGGATCTGGTAGGAGATGCTCTGGCAGACTAAAGTCAAGGGGTCTCACCATTGTTAGTTATGTATATGGCTGAGTGGGGACATTCTCAAGGCTGAACTAAGAACTCTTATCATTGGATGCAGGAACAAGGTCCCAAGACAGGCTGGAAGGTGAGGTGCTTAATGTATGTGGTTACTTGGACAATGTCTCAGGGTACCCCCTTTTTCCCACCTCTGAGATAATGCCCAGGCTAGCTTAGCACTCAAAATCTCCCATATTATCCTCATAAGTACTGGTATTGCACTTGTATACTGCTGTATACAACTTAGTAAATATTTTAACACACTCTCTTAATCAATTAGCTTAATAGGCTGGAAACATATCTTAATGAAGGAAATATACAGGTTTCTACCTATCTAAATGTAAAGTACTAATCATTGGCTATAAAGAAAAGAAACCCAAACTGCTGAGGTTAAAACGTTATGATGATGGTAGATAGTTTCCTAACATAAACGTCCCAACTGTAATTTCCTGTGATACTTGAATCAATTATTTTTTGGTTTGTCTCATATAGCATGGGAGGCTGTGAATTATTACCTTCTTATCCTCTTTCTTCACCTCCCCATATGCTGGGATTATAGGCCATGCCGCCACATCCAGAGACTTATTCACAACTTCACAGGATCACTTAGGTATATCTTAATACCAGCAAATATTCTACCTTTTAACTGTTAAAGCAGCTCTAATTCACTACTCATAACTAATATTACTGAATATTTCAGATTACAAAAAAATGTATGCTTTACTGTTTATTTATAGTGCTTAGCATTTTTAGAATATTTTCTGTCTTTCAGCATGATGACTATTCAGATTAATGATGTATGTCTAGACTAAATTTACAACCTGTAATTTTATGTTGCCAAATGTTTGGAGCTTTTTTTCTCAGTACTGACATTAGGTAGATGATAAAATTAATGATAGACATGTCATCAGGCAGAACTCAACAATATACTTTGAGCTACTCTGCCCATGCAGTACCCAAGTATAATGGCATAAATAATGAACTTTAAACTAGCTTAACTCTATCAAGTATTAGCTACATGATTTAGACAAGTCACAAGACATGTGTTTCTTCTTCATGACCATTGATGAAGATTGTTTTCAGTATTATTGTAGGGTTAATGGGTCCTGGGTCCACTCTGCCACAGAGCTCAGGCCTCTTAGTGAGGCAGAATGCAGGAGTTTTGACTGCCCTTAGCCCATGCCAGTAATACCATGGGACTCTGGGGCTGAGGGAACACAGTCTGAGGTCCCAGGGACAGTTAAAGTGGGCTCAGGGGTCTCCAGGCCTGCAAGGAGTCCATTGCCGTCTGGTTCATAGGGTCTTGGGCTCCCAACCTCTGCTGAGAGCCATGGAAGAGCTGAGAATGGAGTGGGAACCCGCAGGGGTGGGGGCAAGGAGGGAAAAGAGGGGAGCTCCAGCAGGGTCCCCTGGGAATAGACTCCTTGGCTTGTAGGTTTGAGCTTGGTATAGTGGTTATAGCTGAGGAGTTCAGAGAGGTCTGGTATGGGGTACAGGAGATTGGACAACACCTCTTTTAAGTGAAGGCCTTCTCCATTGCTCCTCTTTTAAGTGAAGGCCTTCTCCATTGCTCCCATTGGTGGATCCCGATGAAAAGAGGCAGTCCATGGTTTTAAGGCGTTTATTGTCATGGTGAAAGTAGATGAGTAAAACCATACCCCAGTTCTCAGGGCAGACTTGAGGTTAAATACCTTTTTCAGGGAGACGGGTCTAGGAAGGGGAGTTTATTGGTTAAGTCTCCAGGCCTTTATGTACCTCATTAAAGTGGAGATCTGTCTTGAGTCTATGTGATCATGGGTCACATCCTCTACCTGTTGAGGGGCTTGGGGTTCTGCTCTTACATGACTGATAGCCACAAATCTATGAAGGGCTGCAACCTCGTGCCAGGAGCCTGTTGTCCAGGAACCAGGCTAAATACCTGCTGTTCTTTCAGGGTCATGAGAATTTCTAAACTTTACTCAACCAGGAACCAGGCTCCCTTTCAGGTCCCTACATACTATGAGTCTATATTTAATATGGTACTAAGTAACATATAGCAGCCAATTTCAAACTACAGTTAAGAATATCATTCTACTAATTCATCAAATGAATAATTATTTTGTTTTTACATTGAGTAATATTCTTCTGGCTAGATCTTGTGATGTCCTTGATCACAGGGTCATCTCTCAAGAGTAGTCAGTAAGATGTGATCCGTTTTTCCAGCAGTTACACTAGCAAGGAAGGCTGACTCCTTAGTGGATGGTTTCCTTCATCCTGTCCAGGAGCAGCTTTCAAATGACTGTCTTTTGATTTGCAGGTTTCCTGCAGAGAATCTGCACCACTAAAACCTGAATCTCTCCTGAGGCCCCTTAGCTTCCTACTTTAGCATCTTTCACACAGATGGGCATATTTTTATGTTCAATTGTGTTATATTTAAAGTCAAAAAAATCTTTCTTTTCCTGGACAAAATAGTATTCTACTGTCAACTAATTGTAGTGTGTAAAACTATTTCTGTCATACAAATAGATAGAAAAATCTAAACTAAGATTTAAAAAGACCAAAGTTTCAATTTTTATTTTTTTTAATTACGTGTGTGTGGAGGGGATTTGTGTGAAGGAATGTACATGCGAGTGCTGGTGCCTCCACAGGCCAAAGGTTCCAGATTCTCCTAAATCTGGAGTTACAGGCAGTTGTGAGACCCTGTATGGATGCTGGGAATCAAACATGTTCATTTTCAAGAACATTCTGATTGCTTAACTGCTGAGGCAAACTCTAGTACCTAATAGAATTTTATTGACTGTAATAATGAATTACTAATAAGATTGTACTAAATTATTACACTGGGTTTAACATATATGTTTCAGAATGTATGGCCACAATTGTTGACCTTTGTGTACTCAGTGTTTTAACTGGTTATAAGATTTTAATATATACATGTACACGTACACATATAGATGCACATATACATTCACATATGCAGTTTTCAACTTTCTTATACAATTTCTTTCTATTTCAATGTTTCAAATTTGCTTTAAAAGTGATATGATTACTCTGGATTTCTAATGAGGTAAAAAGTTGAGATATTTTGACAGAAACATAATATATATTTATAGATTTTTAAATTCTAAGCTAATACTCCATACAAGTGTGGTATTTTATTATAATGCTAAGTTAATGTTTAGTAATTTAAATATTCACATATAAAACTTATAATTTTCAAATTTTCTTTCAAGTGGTGCTCTAAGAATAGTCTTCCTTTTTTCCCAAACCATTTATATGTGATTTTAAAGTAAATAGTCAATACCACCAAATTGGTGCTTTGTTCCTCTTCTTTTGAAAAATATCAGACCCGACAAGCCTCTTCCGGTCAGAAAAGCACCAGGGCAGCTGGGGCGCAGGGTCAGCTGACACTCGACAGCTACCCACAACACCCGCCACAGGATCTTAAGACTTCTGGTGAGTGGAGCACAGCTTCTGCTCCAATCCAATTGCACGCGGGACCTGAGACTGCATTAGTTAGGGAAGCAGAAACCGGCCTGAGTAGGGCCACAGGCCTCATCCGGCCGGATCGGCACCGGGGTAGCGGGAGCGCAGGGTTGCCTGACACCCGCCAGCTACCCACGACCCCCGCCGCAGGATTTTGGGACTGCTGGTGAGTGGAACACAGCTTCTGCTCCAGTCCAATCACACGGGACCTGAGACTGCTCTGGTTGGGGAGAGAGAAATCCAGCCTACATAGGGCCACAAGCCTCTTCCGGTCAGAAAAGCACCAGGGCAGCTGGGGCGCAGGGTCAGCTGACACTCACCAGCTACCCACAACACCCACCACAGGATCTTAAGACTTCTGGTGAGTGGAACACAGCTTCTGCTCCAATCCAATTGCACGCGGGACCAGAGACTGCATTAGTTAGGGAAGCAGAAAACCAGCCTGAGTAGGACCACAGGCCTCTTCCGGCTGGACCAGCACCAGGGTACTGCCAGCTACCCACGACCCCCGCCACAGGATTTTGAGACTGCTGGTGAGTGGAACACAGCTTCTGCTCCAATCTTTAAACAGTGACAACAACAACAACTAACCCCAGAGATTACCAGATGGCGAAAGGTAAACGTAATAATCTTACTAACAGAAACCAAGACCACTCACCATCATCAGAATCCAGCACTCCCACGTCACCCAGTCCAGGGCACTCCAACACACCGGAAAAGCTAGACACAGATCTAAAAGCATATCTCCTGATGATGGTAGAGGACTTCAAGAAGGACTTTAATAACACACTTAAAGAAATACAAAGGAACACTGGTAAACAGGTAGAAGACAATAAAGAGGAAACACAAAAATCCCTTAAAGAATTGCAGGAGAACACTGCTAAAGAGTTACAAATCCTTAAAGAGAAACAGGATAACCTAATCAAACAGGTAGAAGTCCTTAATGAAAAACAGGAAAACACATCCAAACAGATGATGGAAATGAACAAAACCATACTAGACCTAAAAAGGGAAGTAGACACAATAAAGAAAACCCAAAATGAGGCAACACTGGAGATAGAAACCCTAGGAAAGAAATCTGGAACCATAGATACGAGCATCAGCAACAGAATAAAAGAGATGGAAGAGAGAATCTCAGGTGCAGAAGATTCCATAGAGAACATCTGCACAACAATCAAGGAAAATGTAAAATGCAAAAAGATCCTGACTCAAAACATCCAAGAAATACAGGACACAATGAGAAGACCAAACCTACGGATAATAGGAGTGGATGAGAATGAAGATTTTCAACTCAAAGGACCAGCAAACATCTTCAACAAAATTATAGAAGAAAACTTCCCAAATCTAAAGAAAGAGATGCCCATGAACATACAAGAAGCCTACAGAACTCCAAATAGACTGGACCAGAAAAGAAATACCTCCCGACACATAATAATCAGAACAACAAATGCTCTAAATAAAGATAGAATACTAAAAGCAGTAAGAGAAAAAGGCCAAGTAACATATAAAGGCAAGCCTATCAGAATTACACCAGATTTTTCACCAGAGACTATGAAAGCCAGAAGATCCTGGACGGATGTTATACAGACACTAAAAGAACACAAATTCCAGCCCAGGCTACTATACCCAGCCAAACTCTCAATTAACATAGATGGAGAAACCAAAGTATTCCACAACAAAACCAAATTCACACATTATCTCTCCACGAATCCAGCCCTTCAAAGGATAATAACAGAAAAAAACCAATACAAGGACAGGAACCACGCCCTAGAAACAACAAGAAGGTAATCCCTCAACAAACCTAAAAGAAGACAGCCACAAGAACAGAATGCCAACTTTAACAACAAAAATAACAGGAAACAACAATTACTTTTCCTTAATATCTCTTAATATCAATGGACTCAACTCCCCGATAAAAAGACATAGACTAACAAACTGGCTACACAAACAAGACCCAACATTTTGCTGCTTACAGGAAACTCATCTCAGAGAAAAGGATAGACACTACCTCAGAATGAAAGGCTGGAAAACAATTTTCCAAGCAATGGCATGAAGAAACAAGCTGGAGTAGCCATTCTAATATCTGATAAGATTGACTTCCAACCCAAAGTCATTAAAAAAGACAGGGAGGGACACTTCATACTCATCAAAGATAAAATCCTCCAAGAGGAACTATCAATCCTGAATATCTATGCTCCAAATACAAAGGCAGCCACATTCATTAAAGAAACTTTAGTAAATCTCAAAGCACACATTGCACCTCATACAATAATAGTGGGAGACTTCAACACACCACTTTCACCAATGGACAGATCATGGAAACAGAAACTAAACAGGGACACAGAGAAACTAAGAGAAATTATGAATCAAATGGATCTGGCAGATATCTACAGAACATTCTATCCTAAAACAAAAGGATATACCTTCTTCTCAGCACCTCATGGTACCTTCTCCAAAATTGACCACATAATTGGTCACAAAACAGGCCTCAACAGATACAAAAATATTGAAATTGTCCCATGCATCCTATCAGATCACCATGGACTAAGGCTGATCTTCAATAACAAAATAAATAATAGAAAGCCAACCTTCACGTGGAAACTGAACAACACTCTTCTCAATGATACCTTGGTCAAGGAAGGAATAAAGAAAGAAATTAAGGACTTTTTAGAGTTCAATGAAAATGAAGCCACAACATACCCAAACTTATGGGACGCAATGAAAGCATTTCTAAGAGGAAAACTCATAGCTCTGAGTGCCTCAAAAGGAAACTAGAGAGAGCACACATTAGCAGCTTGACAACACACCTAAAAGCACTAGAACAAAAGGATGCAAATTCACCCAAGAGGAGTAGATGGCAGGAAATAATCAAACTCAGGGGTGAAATCAACCAAGTGGAAACAAGAAAAACTATTCAAAGAATCAACCAATCAAGGAGCTGGTTCTTTGAGAAAATCAACAAGATAGATAAACCCTTAGCCAGACTCACTAGAGGGCACAGGGAAAGCATCCTAATTAACAATATCAGAAATGAAAAAGGAGACATAACAATAGATCGTGAAGACATCCAAAACACCATCAGATCCTTCTACCAAAGGCTATACTCAACAAAACTGGAGAACCTGGATGAAATGGAGAAGTTCCTAGACAGATACCAGGTACCAAAGTTGAATCAAGATCAGGTTAATGATCTAAACAGCCCTATATCCCCCAAAGAAATAGAAGCAGTCATTAATAGTCTCCCAACTAAAAAAAGCCCAGGACCAGATGGGTTTAGTGCAGAGTTCTATCAGACCTTCAAAGAAGATCTAATCCCAGTTCTTCACAAACTATTCCACAAAATAGAAACAGAAGGTGCTCTACCCAACTCATTCTATGAAGCCACAATTACTCTGATACCTAAACCACAAAAAGACCCAACAAAGTTAGAAAACTTCAGAAAAATATCCCTTATGAATATTGATGCAAAAATCCTCAATAAAGTTCTTGCTAACCGAATCCAAGAACACATCAAAACAATCATCCATCCTGACCAAGTAGGTTTCATCCCAGGGATGCAGGGATGGTTCAATATACAGAAATCCATCAACGTAATCCAGTATATAAACAAACTCAAAGACAAAAACCACATGGTCATCTCCTTAGATGCGGAAAAAGCATTTGACAAGATCCAACACCCATTCATGATAAAAGTCTTGGAAAGATCAGGAATTCAAGGCCCATACCTAAACATGATAAAAGCAATCTACAGCAAACCAGTAGCCAACATCAAAGTAAATGGTCAGAAGCTTGAAGCAATCCCTCTAAAATCAGGGACTAGACAAGGCTGTCCACTTTCTCCATACCTATTCAACATTGTACTTGAAGTCCTAAGCAGAGCAATTCGACAACAAAAGGAGATCAAACGGATACAAATTGGAAAAGATGAAGTCAAAATATCACTTTTTGCAGATGATATGATAGTATATTTAAGTGACCCTAAAAATTCCACCAGAGAACTCCTAAGCCTGATAAACAGCTTCGGTGAAGTAGCTGGATATAAAATTAACTCAAACAAATCAATGGCCTTTCTCTACACAAAGAATAAACAGGCTGAGAAAGAAATTAGGGAAACAACACCCTTCTCAATAGTCACAAATAATATAAAATATCTTGGCGTGACTCTAACTAAGGAAGTGAAAGATCTGTATAATAAAAACTTCAAGTCTCTGAAGAAAGAAATTATAGAAGATCTCAGAAGATGGAAAGATCTCCCATGCTCATGGATTGGCAGGATCAACATTGTAAAAATGGCTATCTTGCCAAAAGCAATCTACAGATTCAATGCAATCCCCATCAAAATTCCAAATCAATTCTTCAACGAATTAGAAAGTGCAATCTGCAAATTCATCTGGAATAACAAAAAACCTAGGATAGCAAAAACTCTTCTCAAGGATAAAAGAACCTCTGGTGGAATCACCATGCCGGACCTAAAGCTCTACTACAGAGCAATTGTGATAAAAACTGCATGGTACTGGTATAGTGACAGACAAATAGACCAATGGAATAGAATTGAAGACCCAGAAATGAACCCACACACCTATGGTCACTTGATCTTCGACAAGGGAGCTAAAAACATCCAGTGGAAGAAAGACAGCATTTTCAACAAATGGTGCTGGCACAACTGGTTGTTAACATGTAGAAGAATGCGAATCGATCCATTCCTATCTCCTTGTACTAAGGTCAAGTCTAAGTGGATCAAGGAACTTCACATAAAACCAGAGACACTGAAACTTATAGAGGAGAAAGTGGGGAAAAGCCTTGAAGATATGGGCACAGGGGAAAAATTCCTGAATAGAACAGAAATGGCTTGTGCTGTAAGATCGAGAATTGACAAGTGGGACCTCATGAAACTACAAAGCTTCTGCAAGGCTAAAGACACCATCAATAAGACAAAAAAACCACCAACAGATTGGGAAAGGATCTTCACCTACCCTAAATCAGATAAGGGACTAATATCCAATATATATAAAGAACTCAAGAAGGTGGACTCCAGAAAGTCAAATAACCCCATTAAAAAATGGGGCTCAGAACTGAACAAAGAATTCTCACCTGAGGAATACCGAATGGCAGAGAAACACCTGAAAAAATGTTCAACATCCTTAATCATCAGGGAAATGCAAATCAAAACAACCCTGAGATTGCACCTCACACCAGTCAGAATGGCTAAGATCAAAAATTCAGGTGACAGCAGATGCTGGCAAGGATGTGGAGAAAGAGGAACACACCTCCGTTTTTGGTGGGATTGCAAGCTTGTACAACCACTCTGGAAATCAGTCTGGCGGTTCCTCAGAAAATTGGACATAGTACTACCAGAGGATCCAGCAATACCTCTCCTGGGCATATATCCAGAAGATGTCCCAACCGGTAAAAAGGACACATGCTCCACTATGTTCATAGCAGCTCTATTTATAATAGCCAGAAGCTGGAAAGAACCCAGATGTCCCTCAACAGAGGAATGGATACAGAAATTATGGTACATTTACACAATGGAGTACTACTCAGCTATTAAAAAGAATGAATTTATGAAATTCCTAGCCAAATGGATGGACCTGGAGGGCATCATCTTGAGTGAAATAACACAATCACAAAAGAACTCACACAATATGTATTCACTGATAAGTGGATATTAGCCCAAAACTTAGGATACCCAAGATATAAGATACAGTTTGCTAAACGCATGAAACTCAAGAAGAATGAAGACCAAAGTGTGGACACTGTGCACCTTCTTAGAATTGGGAACAAAACACCCAGGGAAGGAGTTACAGAGACAAAGTTCGTAGCTGTGATGAAAGGATGGACCATTTAGAGACTGCCGTATCCAGGGATCCATCCCATAATCAGCTTCTAAACGCTGACACCATTGCATACACTAGCAAGATTTTGCTGAAAGGACCCAAATATAGCTGTCTCTTGTGAGACGATGCCGGGGCCTAGCAAACACAGGAGTGGATGTTCACAGTCAGCTATTGGATGTATCACAGGGCTCCCAATGGAGAAGCTAGAGAAAGTACCCAAGGAGCTAAAGGGATCTGCAACCCTATTGTTGGAACAACATGATGTACTAACCAGAACCCCGGAGCTCTTGTCTCTAGCTGCATATGTATCGAAAGATGGCCTAGTCGGCCATCTATGGAAAGAGAGGCCCATTGGACTTGCAAACTTTATATGCCCCAATATAGGGGAATGCCAGGGCCAAAAGAATGGGAATGGGTGGGTAGGGAAGTGGGGGGCGCTATGGGGGACTTTTGGGATAGTATTGGAAATGTAATTGAGGAAAATATGTAATAAAAATATTAAAAATCAAAAAAAAAAAGAAAAATATCAGACCCTAGTGAGGGAAATAAGATTACCTATGTTTGATCCAAAATTACATTCATATCAATGAGAAATATTAGTACTATTCAGGAAAGCAATAGACTGTCTACTGATTGTGCCCTTTATTTATCTTAGCTGTGGGATTTACAGCTACCCTTGCCATCATACAGAAAAAATAAAGATACATAGAGAACAACTGCACTACCAAAATGCTGTTCCTCTCTCCTATAGTAGTTCAGTGAAGGTTTATTTAGAAAGCACCCATGGACAAATCTTCAACTAGGTCCTAGATTCAGCACTGCTCTCTCAACAATGGTTGCCTTACATAGTAGATACTGCTAAAAATACTGACATTTTAGATGCAAGAGAAAATTAAGACGGTTTAGAGGAACTATTAGTGACACCAGTGCTCTGAATTACAAAAATGATATCAATCCAAGAGGAAAAGGAAAAAGAAAAGATATTTAGCAGAACTAATTAAGAGCTTAAAAACAGTAATAAAACTAAATAGGTACAAAATACCTTTGGAATGTTAACAAATGCCAGGGGCAACTTTATGTTTCAAGCAGTTGGTACAACTAAATTTTTCTTTATGCTGAATGAACAAATCTATTAAGAATGAAGGAGATAAGAGTTAGTTTATAATCTCACTGGGGAAAAAAGGCCAATCAAAACTTAATTGGATCCATTTAAAAGAAAAAAGCTAAACAATGTACTAAAAACTGCAGCCATAATTAAGGAGGCATTTAAGGATTAATACAATATACTCTAATACTGTATGTCTTCGGGTAACAAAATCAGCCCTGATTTAGACTTTGAAGACTGCAATTAGCAAAAATTTCCACTAATAAGCAAAATCTTTTGAAATTTTTATTTCTGTAGAGAAAATTTAAAGTTGTACTGAAGGCCATTCATAAAAGAAATTGTTGAGTCCAGATGGTTATTCAATAGTGCTTCATAAAGGGAAAATGGCACTAGAATTTACTTCCTTAATAATCGGCTCTAGCTCAAAATAATTCTATCTTTTTTTTTTTTTCTGAGAATGACCTGAAGGCCTCTATCACAAAGGTACATAAGATCAGTTTTGTTTTCTGAATGTTAACAAAGACAAGCTTCATTTGCGTATAATTTTAACATTAATTCTCAAACAGTAAGAATCTTGTTTCACTGAAGGGTTGTTCCAATAATCTATATAAACCAATACTTACTATTATTAATTATTATTGTAATTAATTATTATTATTAGAAATATTTGTGAGTGTTGCTGAGATTGTCTGATAAAATGAAACAGCTACTTATCATCCTTGATCAAATACAAGCAACTGCCTCTAATCTTTTATTTCATAATTTCAGCAAACCAGACTTCTGCATTTTGATAAGCAAAGAACTTTGTTTGGAGGTACCCTTATGCTTGAAGTTCAGTTTCCCAGACATTTGGAACTACTGCAAACCGGCTGATTGTCCAGCTTCTAGACAATGTGGCCTTGGTTATCATCATGCGAATCACATCCCAATTCCCAGGACAAGTCTGTAGGTTTACATTAAAAACAAAGACAGACCCTAAAGGCAGAGAATAATGCTATGATATACAATTAAAATAACAAATGATGAATACTTTTTTTACTTCCATGTCAAAGTCTATGTGCATGTGCTAGGACTGATTATATTAAGGAAACCACTCACTGTTGGAAAGGGAGTATTACTGCCTGTGATCTCCATAGTCAAATACCGATTTAGTAATCCAGTCATTGACAGACACTGAACAGGGAATCATAAAGGCAAGAACAGGTTGGCCTATTTATGGATATGTACATCTCAGAAGACTTGGCAGGAAAGAATAGATTCTGAGAAGGCCATGGGACCATCTGAAATTTTGTCAGAGATGAAAATGATGGAAGGAGACACTACTACTAAAGGAAAGAGTATAAGAAAATAGCAAGGTGTTAGAGAAGATGTGGTAGACTCATTAGTACTACAGTGAAGCCTAAAGTTGGAGTAGTGAAGAAGAGTGCATCACAAGGATGGGGAAAGGGTGTTTTGTTTTTGTTTTTGTTTTTGTTTGTTTGTTTGTTTTTGTTTTTAGGAGACAGGGTTTCTCCGTATAGCCCTGTCTGTCCAGGAACTCACTTTGTAGACCAGGCTGGCCTCAAACTCAGAAATCCGCCTGCTTCTGCCTCCTGAGTGCTTGGATTAAAGGCGTGTGCCACCACACCCGGCTGGGAAAAGGGTTTTATACATGGTGTTTCATAGTTATTTGAAAATATGTTTAAGGGAAATAATTAGCAGAGACTATAATTTTAATTTTCTTTTATTGTTGGATATTTTATGTATTTTCATTTCAAATATTATCCCCTTTCCAGGTTTCTTATCTGAAACCCCCTTTCCCATCCACCCTCCCACTGCTTCTATGAGGATGCTCCCCCACCCACCGACCCACTCCCACCTCACCACCCTGGCATTCCCCTACGTTGGGGGATCGAACCTTCACAGGACCAAGGGCCTCTCCTCCCATTGATGCCAGATAAGGCCATCCTCTGCTTCATATGCTACTAGAGCCATGGATCCCTCCATGTGTTCTCTTTGATTGGTGGTTTAGCCCCCGGGAACTCTGGGGATAGTGGTTGATTCATATTGTTGTTCTTTCTATGGGGTTGCCAACTACTTCAGCTCTTTTACTCCTTTCTCTAACTCCTCCATTGGGGACCCTATGCTCAGGCCAATGGTTCACTGCAAGCATCTGCCTCAATATTTGTCAAGCTCTGGCAGAGCCTCTCAGGAGACAGCTATACCAGGCTCCTGTGAGCAAACACTTCTTGGCATCTACAATACTGTCTGGGTTTGGTAACTGTATATGGGATGGATCCCCAGGTGTAGCTCTCTCTGGATGAACTTTCCTTCAGTCTCTGCTCCATATTTTGTCTCAGTATTTCCTTTAGTCAGGGACCCTTCATGGTTAAGAATTGGGAGATGAGTGGGTAGTCCCATCCCCCAACAGAGAGCCTTGCCTGACTTCTGGATATGGTCCTTACAGTTTCTCCCTCCCCTTTGTTTGGCATGTAAGCTAATCTCATCCATCACTTTTAGGTCCTGGGAGTCTCTTGCTTTCCAGGTATCTGGGACTTATTGGTGGCTCCCCTTAGTTCCCCATCCTCCATTGCATTTAAATTCTTATCCTTCTGTATATCATCCCCATTTCCTCTCATGCCTGATTATGCTCCCTTTTTCCCCCTCCCCTTTCTCTTCCACCAAGTCCCTCCAATGCTACCTCCCCTGAGTATTTTGTTTTCCTTCCTAAGAAGGACTGAAGTTTCACATTTTGGTCTTCCTTCTTCTTGAGCTTCATATGGTCTATGTATTGTATCTCGGGTATTCCAAGTGTTTGGTCTAATATCTACTTATCAGTAAGTGCACTCCATGTGTATTCTTTTGTGACTGGGTTATATCACTCAGGATGATATTTTCCAGTTACATCCATTTGTCCAAGAATTTCATAAATTCATTGTTTTTCATAGCTGAGTAGTACTTCATTGTGTAAATGTACCACATTTCCTCTATCCTTTCCTCTGTTGAGGGACATCTGGGTTCTTTCCAGCTTCTAGCTATTATAAATAAGGTTGTTATGAACATAGTAGAGCATGTGTCCTTGTTATATGTTGGAACATCTTTTGTGTATATGCCCAGGAGTGGTATAGCTGTGTCCTCAGGTAGTACTATGTCCAATTTTCTGAGGAACCACCATACTGTTTCCCAGAGTGGTTGTACCAGCTTAAAATTTCACCAACAATGGAGGAGTGTTCCTCTTTCTCCACATCCTTGCTAGCATCTGCTGCCACCTGAGTTTTTGATTTTAGCCATTCTGACAGGTGTGACGTGGAATCTCAGGCTTGGTTTGATTTGCATTTCCCTGATGACTAAGGATTTTGAACATTTCTTTGGGTGCTTCTAGGCCATTTGATATTCCTCATTTGAGAATTCTTTGTTTATCTCTGTACCCATTTTTAATAGGGTTATTTGGTTCTCTGGAGTCTAACTTCTTGAGTTCTTTCTATATCCTGGATATTAGCCCTGTATCAGATGTAGAACTCTAAAGATCTTTTCCCAATCTGTTGGTTGCCGTTTTGTCCTATTGACAGTGTCCTTTGCCTTACAGAAGCTTTGCTATTTTATGAGATCCCATTTGTCGATAGTTGATCTTAGAGCATAAACCATTGGTGTTCTGTTCAGGAAATTTTCCCCTGCACCCATATGTTCAAGGCTCTTCCCTACTTTATTTTCGATTAGTTTCAGTGGGTCTGATTTTTTTGTGGCAGTCCTTGATCCACTAGGACTTGAGCTTTTTACAGGGAGATAAGAATGGATCTATATGCATTCTTCTACATGCTGATTGCATTTTTATTAGATATTTTTTCATTTGCATTTCAAATGCTATCCCTTTCCTAGTTTCCTCTCTGAAAGTCCCCTATACCCTCCCCCTGCCCTGCTCCCCAGCCCACCCACTCCTGATTCCTGGCCCTGGTATTCCCCTGTACTGGGGCATATAATCTTCGCAAGACCAAGGGCCTCTCCTCCCATTGATGGCTGACTAGGCCATCCTCTGCTACACATGCAACTAGAGACAAAAGCTCTGGGGGTACTGGTTTGTTCATATTGTTGTTCCTCCTATAGGGTTGCAGACCTCTTTAGCTCCTTGAGTATTTTCTCTAGCTCCTCCACTGGGGGCCCTGTGATCCATCTAAAAGATGACTGTGAGCTTCTACTTCTGTTTTTTGCCAGGCACTTGCATAGCCTCACAAGAGATCGCTATATTAGGGTCCTGTCAGCAAAATCGTGCTAGCATATGCAATAATGTCTGGGTTTGGTTGTTGTTTATGGGATGGATCCCCAGGTGGTACAGTCTCTGGATGGTCCTTCCTTCAGTCTGAGCTCCTAACTTTGTAACTCCTTCCATGGGTATTTTGTTCCCCATTTTAAGAAGGAACATTCACACTATTTCTTCAAGTCAGTCACAGCTGTTGTTTTGCTCATGATTTCTATATAGCAGTGTATCTGTAAAAATAGAGGACATGTATAGTGACAAGCACAAGAGAAGATGTACTCTAGTGGTTATCCTAAATTATGCTTACGTTATTTTGATAGAGTGTCCTGGTATGGGTTCTAGTTCTCTTGACTTTACAGATATCATGTATAGAATTTATTTATTAAACTGAAATAAGAAAGAACATGCAGAGTCATGGTACATCTGTGTCAGTGTAAAGACCATAAAGTCTTTAGCTACAACAATATAAAAATATTCATAAATTAGATGAACAAAACTTCTCTACCCATTAAATACAATGTATATGACATAAAACACATTTTGTTGTTAGTATGTTACTTGAATGTTTTCTCATCTTGCTTAATAAATCTGAGACCTGTACTTCTTTTAAGTGTAAGGGAAGTGTAAGGGGAAGTCCCAGGAACTATTCAGCAGACATGACCTCTAGAGTGAACCATTGTCCCTCCCAAATTAAGGCTTTGAGCTTGCTCATAATGACACTGCTTTTGTTACTGATGTATCATAGAGGTCTTTTCATGACAGTAAATAAGGATCAACAGTGTCTTTTAGATGACTTGACCAGATATCATTTGATACATGCATGGAAATTTGATTACAACCTACCATATAAAAAATTTTTCTAAATAGGTGTCTATGGGTTTTTCCCAAAGGCCTTTACTGTTAATTGTCCTTCTCCATTCTCCCTCCTTTACTTTCTCTCTCATCCCCACCCCCGTTTAATCCTCCTCTTCAAGTTTCTGCCTACAGAGGAGTTTTGATGTCCAAGTACTTATGCTTTTGACAAGTGGATAATTCTGAAGAACCTCACCTCAGCAAACATATATTAAACTAATGATGACCTTTATTTAGTTTTGTATTGCATTGTGCAGTGGACTTCAACTTTTGAACTCAAGAAAGTAATTTGACCACATCATACTGCATCCTTTCATTCTTTTGGTACTTCAGATAATTCTTTGATCACTCAAACAAGTAGAATAATAAGCAGTGGAAATATGGTATGCTTTGTCAACCAGCTTACTGAGGAAATTCTTAGCAATATAAGACCTGGTCATTTGCCTAAGTTCCAAGTTGACCTCAGTATTCACAAAGAAGTGCATTATTAAAGCACTCAGTTTTCTATGAAGACTTTTTGTTTGTTTGTTAGTCTTATTAATGTGAGCTATAAAAGGAGGGAACTGAAAAATTCAATTGGAAATATCCTGAGAATTTTACATATGGAATCAGAAATGTATGAGTTTTCATGTACCACAGCAGTAGGTCTGCAACATTGAATTCATCTGAGAGACTCTGAACATGGTATTCTTCTTCATAAGAGGTTACTTTTCTCACTGAGTAATTGGACTACCATCTACCAGAAGTTTAGAAATCTAGGAAACATAGGGCAAATATTGTCCTTCTATATTCTATGCCCCATCCACATGAGCATTTTATTTATTTTTAATATCAAGTAAAATCTATTCTGACATCTAAAAATGTCCTCTTCTTGAACCATCTAAGAATGCAGTCTTCTTGAAGCATCTGTTTATAAGGATATGCAACTGAAAGTGCATATTGAAGTCTTAATAAATGCTGTATATATTATTTAGCGTCATGCCTAAGTTTATCAAGTGTTTTATTTTAAGTAGTATTCCATGAGTTTATCTGGTACTGAAAAGTTGACTCTCCATGGTTAGGGTTTTAAACTCATTGCTGTTTATATAGCTGGCATTTTCTGAGTAATTATTTACTCCTGCAGCTGCTGCCTCTGTACCACTCTGCTTTCCAAAAACAAACATATGAGTAGAAAAACAAAGTGATCCTGTGTCACCATGTCCTCCAGTGCAAGGCTGCAAGCAGAAGCACAGACAATAAAATAAGATATTCTTAAATTGCAGTTAACTGCAATAATTTGATTTTTAAGTAGAAAACTTTAAGCTCAGAACTTAAACGGCTGCATCAATGTGGTCTAGTTTCAGACAGCTGAGGGTTACTAGTGTAGAAAAGCTTTGGGATCATTTTCTCATTATTAGAAAAGAAAGCTAGAAAGTACTTGTTCGCTGGTTTTTAATCAGTTTATGCCATGGGCTGCAAGCTCCTTCTGAAGGAGATTCTGCTTGGTTAGGAATACATTAGCCGCAATCCAGTGATCTGTCTATGCATAAAGATATAATATATTCTTCTACTGATCAGTTCTTTTCCTAGGAAAATGAATAGACCTGCTTTTGGTGGAACCAACTAACAAAAGAGCTTTGTAGATAAAATTGACAGACCTTATAGGGTTTACTGTCGTTTGAATGCTTAAATTAGAAACACTTGTATTAGGATTAAACTGGAAAATGAGCTAATCTAATTGCATGTCCAAGCAGATATATGTCAAATCCAGTTTCTTATGATCATTGAATTATAGCACAGTTCATAAATGGAGTTAATATAAGAGAAGAGGTTCTTAACAATGTCTGAGAACAATGTTACTCCATTCTTTAGAAACACATTTTTTTTTTGTCCTATCAATTTGTCTGGAGTCATGTGATAGTACCAGTTGTTAAGCCCATAGATTTTTATCATTATTGATCATAATTGTTGGTCATAACAGTGGCTCATATCTACACCTATTTTTTCAGTAATAAACATTTTATTTTTTATTTATGTGTGTGCATGGGTCTCTGAGTATATATGCATTCTCTAAGTACATGCAGTCAATGCAGAGGCTAGAAGTAGGTATCAGATTCCAAGAAACTAGTATCTCAGGTGGTAATGAGCTGCCTCATGTGAGTGCTGATAAGTGAACCCCAATTCTCTCAACAAGTAGCAAACACTCTTAACCACTGAAGCACCTCTCCAACTCCTATTATTAATTATAATTTTAAGTACATATAATAGAAAATATCACCAATTCATAGTGTTTTTTTCCTACAGATACAATATGTTTCCTATACACTTCTATAAATTATTATACTTATATGTAGTTTACTTAAAATATAACTTGTATATTAGGTGATTTAATATGAAGAAGATTAAATAATATTTTCTGAAATATATGATACATTTGTAAAAAATAAAATTCTATATGATTCTCTAAAAAGTATTTACCTTAAATATTACCTAAGCCCATAGCAAAATATCCATGAAAACAATTAAATTTTCAAATAAAACATTACTTTTGACATTGAAAGTATGAATCCAGTCAGTTTCTATGATGGTTGTCTAGTTATGAGAGTGAAATGCATCCATGCATTTGTATTAATAACAACAGTCTGAAGCATCATTTTTAAGCTTTTGCCAATTAATAAACACACTTGGACCTTTACTTAGAGAGAGAGAGGGAGAGAGAGAGAGAGAGAGAGAGAGAGAGAGAGAGAGAGAGAGAGAGAGAGAGAGAGAGAGAAATGATAGTAATGATTCCCATGGCTTTAATCTAAGCAGGTAAATTTGAAAGCAAGATTACTTTACAAATGTGAGTAAGTTTGGGCAGGAATTGACTAGGATTGAACTGGTAGTCCTATTTTACTTGGCTTTGATATGCTGTTAGTTTTAGTTAGTTTTAGTGATCAACTTGGCATATTTGGGAAGAAGGAACTCCTATTGAGGAATTGCTTCCTTCAAACTGTGGTTAACTCTGTGGGGCATTTTCCTGCTTAATGAGAAAGACCCAGACCACTGTGGGTAGAGACACCCCTATGCAGTAGATCTGGTCTGTATGGGAAGGGTAGTTGAAGTAGCATGCCAGTAAGCAGTTTCTGGTTTTTTGGGTTTTTTTTTTTCTTCATGTCATCAGCTCTTCATTTATTTGTCTTTTTTTTTATTAGATATTTTCTTCATTTACATTTCAAATGCTATACCCTCCCCCCACCCTGCCCCTCAACCCACCCACTCCCACTTCCTGGCTTTTATCAGTGGCTTCTGCCTTAAGCCCCTGTCTTCAGTTCCTGCCTTGGCATCTCTTAATAAAGATTATAACCTGCTCCTCAGCTTCTTTCAGCCTTCCCTAATTCAACAACAGGGGTAAACTGCTTCTGTCCATTGTTTGGTTGCTGAAAGAAGCTGAGGAGAAGGGTGACCCTGTAGGAGGACCAGCAGTCTCAATTTATCTGGACCCCTGAGATCTCCCAAACACTGGACCACCAAATAGGCAGCATACAGCAGCTGATATGAGGTCCCCAACACACTTACAGTAGAGGACATCCAGTTCTGTGTTCATTCAGAGATGATATACCTTACCCTCAAGAGACTGGAGGCCACAGGGAGTTTAGAAGTCAGGTGGGCTGGGGGCTGGGGACATCCACGTGGATACAGGAGGGGGTGGGCAGGAGATGTGGGATATGTGGAACAATCGAAGGGTCGATGGCAGTGGGGAATAAAATATGGAGTGTAAAAATATAAATACATAAATAAATTTAAAACACACATACACTGAATGAAACTGTCAATGAGTAAATTAATTAATTAAGTAAGTAAGCAAGTAAGTAATTAAGGAATTAATGTAACCTGAAAGCTAAATGCTCTTTCTCCTCCCAAAGTTGCTTTGGTCACTGAAAAGTAGGTAAAACCAGGACATAGGCATGATTACTAAGGATAATGTAGATACTCGTATTAGTTCACATTTCGTTCTTAATTGTTGTCTCACTTTAAAACATTTCCTCTCTTTGTGATACTGTTGAGCACTGTAGAGATGAAAGGAGTAGATTAGTGATCCCAACTATGGTGGTTTGCACTAGAATGGGCCTGACAGGCCTGTATAAATACTTAGTCCTTAGTTACTGGAACTGTTTGGGAATGTTTTAGAAGTGTGTTACTGTGGATGGGCTATGAGGCTTCAAAAGCCCATTCCATTTTTGGTAGCTCTCTCGGTATCCAACTTGCCAATCAGGATCTAAGTTCATAGATTCTGCTCCAGTGCCATGCTGACCAGTCTGCTGCCACATTTCCTGCCTTGAAGATCATGAAGACTATGACCTGAAACATCCCCAATTTAAATGCTTTCATTTATAAGTTGTGGTCATGGTATTTTTTTCACAACAATAGAAAAGTAACTATAACACCAACCTACTCTGGCATTTAGTTTCAACTCTGACATTTTAATTATCCTAAATTTGCTACTCCAAATATCCACATGCATGGACATACACATGCGAGCTCATAGTTTTTGTAATAACAAATGTAAGTAGACTATTTACATCTAACCAAATTCAATAGGAAACACAATATGTAAATTTTACATATAAAATATTTTAGTAAACTCAACAAAAGGCTAAGTAGTACACTTAATAAAAAATAAAAGATTTAAAAGGGAAATCAACAAACTGACAGTGCAATAGTAGAAATAGCAAGCAAAAGGGACCAGGAATAATGTGGTTTTAAAGCTATGGACAAGCCCCATTCCTGCATTAATTTGTCCATTTCATGAGTAGGAGAGTTCTGCATTGGACACATGTGCCCTAGGCATTTTAGAGATTTTCCTTGGCTTTGCAAAATTCTTCTTTTAAAGTGGGCATGTTTTCTTCACATAGAGAAGCTGCTGAAGTGATGATTGAAAATGTTTTTCTAGCATTTCCTGCTGACATTATTCAGCTATCTTAACAGGAGAAGAAAACATTATTGTTTCATATGGCGTAAAATAATAAGGAATATTATAACAGAACTCAGCTCTCATCTCCTTTCTGATGGTTTTCTCCATACATTATTGCTTATTTATGGCACCAAATATTTCTCTCTTGAGATAAAACCTATTGCTGTTGTAGCAATTACATGGTGCAAATAAAATGGTCATGATTACATTCTTTCAGGAACTGTGGCTGCAGTTTCCCAATTTAGTCACCAAAGGTATATATTTGAACAATTTTCTCTCCCTAGTGCACATGGAGTTGAAAGTCACTCTCATAATAATTAGATAGTAGGTTGGATATGACCCTCAGCAGTAGGGGTTTCAGTAATGATATATGTAAATTCTAGAACCAAGGACTTGCCTGGCCAGCATCTCAAGATGTTTATAACCACATGAAATAACAAGAATGCTATAGTTCTTCAGTTTCAACAAAACAGTACTATCTTGTAATTTATTGTATATTTTTATTTGAGAGGTTGTATGAAATTGTCTTTAGGACCATATATTTTTTTGAGTTTTGGGTAGGTGGATTTAACCAATGATGGTATCAAAACATATTTGCTGACAAAGTTCTGTATGTATTGAAAATACTGACTTTTTTCATGTCATGATTCTTAGGTAATATTTTATCAGAATTATCAATATAAATTTTGCAGGATATTACATATTATAATCAATCTACTAATGATTTAATAACCCACGAAAATAAGCAAATATTATACCACAACGAATTTGATCACCTATGGGTGTTAATGTCCATGGACACACTGGGATCAATATGAATTTGCTGAGGGATGACTGTACTTTATATTAAAACTTAGAGATGTCTGGTGTGTGCTCTCTGTATTAGAACAGATTAAAACCTGAAATTCTATATATGATGTGAGATTTCAGATGGATAAACTCACCAGTACACCAAATTGGGCTTATGTCAAAAGTAACTTGAGTTATTTAATTTAATATCTGTATAAAACTGACATCAATAAAATAAAATTAAATTAAAAAAATAAAAAATAAAATTAACTCAAATAAGTAAAAAACAAAAAAAGAAAAGAAAAACAAAGAGGAGTATATGAAAAAAAAAACTAGCATCAAGTTCACTGGTTCGCACATGGTTGTTTTCTCCATCTTATTGGTCTCATTGTTTTTGTCCCTTCTCTTTAGCCTGCCTGCTTCCACTCCCTTCTTTGTCTTCTTTTGTCTTCCCTTTATTTTCTTCTTCCTTGATATTTAGATGACTCAAACATAATTCATGTCATCCTTACCACATCTCTGAGAACTCTAGCATCTCTAATACCACCAAGCATCAATGCATCAAGCACCAAAGGAAGAACAACCAGAGAATTTCAACTAATATCTGTGGACTGTTAGGGGATATGGATACAAATATGAACAGTTAAACTATGTACTATATAAATGAACAAATGCTAGAATAAGATAGTAGTGTTCATTACTGTCTAGGATAGACACCAGAGTTTACATATCTTTACAAGGTATTCACTCTTTGTTCATAGAGAATAAAGCTTTATTAATATAATTTAAAAATATGACAGAAAAATAAAAGTGTTAATTTTAGGAATTTACAGCTTGTTTATTTGAATGAAAGAAGTGTAGTGAAGACATTTTTATCTAGTAGTGCTTTGATATAAGTATGTGAAATAAGATCCTTACTTAGAAAATGTAATGAAGGGAAATGAGCTCCCACAATGCTATCTCAAGCAACTGAATGGCCTTCTATAGAAACTATGTAGTATAAAATTTTCTTTTCAATTAGACTCCCATGTTCAAGAAAATTGCTTAATGAATTAGTGCTTGGCTTCTCCATTCTAAAGTTATCATTCCTTTTCTTTCTTTTCTCTTTTCCTGTTTTTTTTTAAATCTAAGTGGAGATTCATTATTAACACAAGTAGATGTTTAGATAATCATGCTGATGAAATATTATTTCAATAAAAAATTACTCAGCAGTCTTCAAGTTCCAAAGTACTTTAAGTTTCTGTTTAAACATGATGCTTTTAATAACAAGGAAAGAAAGGATGGGACTCTACATTCCCCAGAACCAGTGATGGAAGCAGCCCATATTACTTACTGTCTGGTAACTTAGATATTTTCAGTTCTCAGTTTTGAGAATTCCTATAAAATAAACCATACAATGACTACCTCTCCAATTAAAACTAAAAGGACATTTACTTCCAAACAACATGTCAATTAGTTCATGTAAGTCAATATTAGTTTCTGAAAAGAGAATATAGAAGAGAGTTATATACTCAGTTTGGCTTTATTATTTCTATGTGCCAAGCACAATCCACATTTATATATTGACTTTTATATGCTTTTATCTTAATTTTGTGTATGATATATATTTTAAGTGTAGTATGGTGCAAAATTTTGTGTGCTTAGTTGTATATTTTATTGTAAGAAACTGTTACCCTCTTCCAAAGTGACCTTTTATATTCCAATCCTGCCCCATTTCTGGTATTGGACTGATGGATTATAATTGTTTTAGCAGGGTCCTAGTTGTGCCTCCTAGTTGTTTAAATTTTCAGTTTACTAATAATATGCTATGTTGAATGAACTTTTATGGACTGTTTACCATCTATATGTCGTTTGATGGTTAATTTAGTTGCCTGATTTTTACACTGGCTAAGTATTTGACCCTGACATGTTCTTTTTTATTTTACAAAATAACCTTTAATAATATCTTTTGCAAATATTCCCCACAGTCTGTAGCTTGTTGTTGTCTTCGAATCTCATCAGTATCAACATGATGTTATAAAGTAAACATAATGATCCATATTAAAATATGAAAATAACTAGCTTTAGAATAAATATGTTCTGCCTCAAGAAAACTGGAGCAAACATTTCCAAAAACTGCAGCATATACGAAGCTGGTTTAAAATGTTAGCTAGGAGAATGGGAAGATGGCTTAACAGGAAAAAAGCACACAATGATTTGATCTGAATTCTATTCTTGGATCCAGAGTGGAAAGTGAGATCCCACTAGAAAAGCTGTCCTTTAGGCTTCACACATGTGCCATTCACATAAGCATCTATATAGGATAGAAATAATAAGATTATCTTGTAGTTCTGCATAGGAAATTCTCACTTGAAAGCCAAGGGAATTGAAAAATATTTTACAGTCATTACTATGACCAATATTTGTTTATGGATTTTACTCTTTGAATGGCTCGATTCAATTATAAGGCACTTACTGAAGAATTCTGATGTGTTTTTGTATAGGCTTGTGTTAATTTGAGTGCTGAGTCAACAAATACTGCTGTGTTTTGGATATGACCTACTCTCCAGTAAGCTCCAGCTTCATAGTATTTTGACCTTCGGGGATCTCAAACATTAGTAATTCAAACTTACAAATACAGACCATTCTTATGAGCAGTATTCTGTATTTAAAGGGTGTTCAAAGTTTATGGTGAGATGTAATTTCAAACATATTACATATTTATTTTTTTATTTTTGTGAATGAATTTTTTATCTGCATATATGCCTGAATGCCATGGATCTGGTGCCTCTAAAGGCCAGAGGAGGGCAATGAATATCTTGGAACTAGAGTTACTGAAAATTGTAAGCCACTGTGTGGATGTTGGGAAACTTGGAATACTGAAAGAGCAGCAAATGCTCTTTTAACTGCCAAGTCATCTCCCCAGCATCCCTGATACTACTTTTAAATCTATTTGTTTTATATATTTGTATTATTAATTGTGTTTATAATATATGGATGATTGTGCTGTTATGAATGTTTATGGTATTATCTAACCATACTTTGTGTGTGCTATGTTTAATAACTATGTGTAATAATTTCAAATATAGACATACATAATTATTAATATTGAAATCATTTTTAAATGTTTATATTTTGGTAATCAAGTTATTAAATAAGTTATTCTTCATGAAATATGCATCCTTCCTTTTAGTATCTAAAAATTCTTGATTTTACTTCAGATAATAAAATCATATAACAATAATATTAAAGTATTTCAGTGTTATTAACTTCCTAGTTACATGATATTGTTATGAAGCTTTGTAATACAACCCATGGTTTGATAATAGTGTATCTTTTTGTAAGAATGAATTATCAGAACTCAGCCATTATTCTCATCTGAAGTCTTTGATCTGAGACACCAGCCTTGTGAGATTTCAATTTTGTAACCCCAAACTTCCTTTCATCATTTCCTAAGTGAGGTCCATAGTGTCTAAGCTACATCAAAGCAAAAATAAAAAGTTTGTATTATATAATAAAATTACCAAAACCACAATTTAAATCAGCCTTCTATTGAAAATAGTGTATTTCAAGACTTGTATAGAGGAATAAGAAGGGAATTTCTCTTCATCACTTTAGGTACTATGCATCTTTAGTTAATAGTTCATCAGAACCAACTCCCTTTAGGGGAAAAGATCCAGTAAATGCATCAAAGAGTAAAATGCTGAGAACATCATAAGCATTTAATTTTGTCACTGTTCTTTCTTTCTCGGAACTAACCATTTCAAAGCTTTCATCTGGGTACTTGTTCTTACCAATGAATTACACCTGCCTTGCTGTTTCGTGCAAAATTTAAAAAATTATGTGAAATCCAATGGATTTCAAATAGACTGTTGATGAAATATGTTCATGGGAGGTTGGATAGGCACTGGTATTCTTTTAATTTATGCTTCTAGAAAAACAAAGAGGCAATGCATAGTTGCTAATTTGTATTGGTCAGTTTACCCAAGAAACCAGCTATTATTACACTCCATAGCAATTACTTTGTCTTTATGTTAGGATAAATTTTTTTTATTTTTATTTTATATGTATGTTTTCCTGCTTATATTTAAGCACATTACAGTGGACTCAGGTGCCAGACAGGAAGCTGGATCCCCTAGAACTGAGTTGCCATGTTGGTGCTGGAAACTAAACTCGGGTCCTTTGCAAAAGTAGAAACTATGCTTAATCATTGAACCATCACTGCTTCGAAGAGAGGGGAACTTTTAAGTTGAAACAAGAGCTTTGGTTATGTCCACACCAAACATATCCCATAAAGCTAAGAATGTGGGGAGGACCATACTGAAGCAGTAAACATTGAACACCATGTGTAGTAAATATTTCTTTAGTAATCAGGATGCAAAACTAACACATGAGACCTTGAATTGCTCTCAAGAGGTTCAGAATATGTTCCTTTTTGAGTCAGGAAATGGTAGAGTTATTTGACCTCTTTAAAATTGTAGAAGTTTACTATGGTGTAACCAAACTCAAATAGAAATCTTTCCCATGTCCCTATATAGGACAGACAGGACTTTATTTCACAATGAGAAATAACATAAATAAAGAAAATATACAATATACAAATGGCAAATTTGAGGGTTTTTTTTTTATGAGATCATTGAGAGAGAGAGAGAGAGAGAGAGAGAGAGAGAGAGAAAGAGAGAGAGAGAGAGAGAGAGAGAGAGAGAGAGAGAGAGAGAGAGAGAGAGAGAGAGAGAATGTATATAAGATCCTATCCAGAAGGAATAAAGATGTGAGAATTACTCTATCACAGGTCATCTGAGAGCTTCTGTCATATAAGAGCTGTAACATTTTCTGGGCAAAGAAGCCTCTCTCTCTAGATGCTTTGGCTGCTGGAAGATGCCTGGGCCCACCAAGGTCACTTTACATCTGGTAGCCCTTACCAAACCAGCAGGTCCACCTTACATGAAGCTGAGCCTCCTGCTGGCTTTGCTCAAGTCCTGCCTTTGTTAGAGCAGCTGCAGGACTCCCGTCTCCCCTTCAGAGAGTTTAACTCCTTGACTAGTCCACAGGGCCAGAGCCCTGGCAGATCTCTGTGAAAAGTGTCCGGTACACACACACACACACACACACACACACACACACACACACACACACACATCTTTTTACTATAAGGTGATGCATTACTAATTTTAAAATAAATGGCTCAAGAGGTGTTAGCAAGAAGACTCAGCAATTATTACTATGTATTATTCTTCTGGAGGACACAAAATTGGTTCCTTTAACCCACATCATAAAGCACACAATCACTCAAACTCAAGTTCCAGAGAATTTGACACCCTCTAGCCTACTTGCATACCAAGCATGCACTTGGTGAACATAAACTCATTTAGATAAACAAACATGCACTTAAAAAATGTACAGATTTTTTAAAGAAATAGTTAAGAATATATATAAAAGGTTATAGAAATATTACTTAGTCTTTCTTAATTTATCTGACCACATGGTTTATTTATTTATTTATTATTAAATACTTATCTTTAATTTTTTTTTTTTACAACCCAATCATTATCCCCCTCCTGGTCTGCCCTCTGACAGTTTCTCATCCCATTCTTCTTTTCCCCTGTCTCCAAGAGGGTGTCCCCACTCCCCTAATCCACCCTACCCTATCTCACCCTGACAG